>NC_079170.1:59336085-59636085 GCF_947568905.1 Ostrea edulis | reverse complement strand
CAAATTAATAAATGCGTTTCCAGTGTACGGTATTTCCATTGGTAAGAATTAATTTGCTAATGTTCATATGTTTAGGTGTACGATGAAGAATTTTTATTCTACAAGTGTTGAAAATTTCATGTTGAAGTCAGTCAATGCTCATATTCAATTAAAATTCTCAGTTGCGACTGAAGAAAGAATTAATGATCTTTGCAGAAAACACTGATGAATACAACAATTGCACACAAAAATATTGGCATTATTCATGCCAACGCATACATTACCTTCCAATTAGGAATTTCTTTTGGATGTAAAACCTATATGGTACCAATTTTGATGCACCAGATATACGTGTTAGTTATGTAATGTGTATTGAAATCCTTTAATATTATTATCAACATAATGATATTATGTTGAACCAATCAACATTTCGTTCTGTGTAAATTGTTTCTAAATCTACTATCAGGTTTTCCGTTTGTCATGTTTTGCGTTTCTATCGTGAAGATCGTTTATCAGATTTTGCGTCTATCGTGAAGATCGTTTATCGTGTTTTGCGTTTATCAGGTTGATCAGCTTTACCGTTATCTTATCGTAACGTGCATGTATCCTATCGTATTGTGCGTGTATCCTATTGTATCGTGCTTGCATCGTGTTCTATTGTTTATCAAGTCAAGAATAACGTTGCGGGTACTGTATTTGCAAATTAGATTGTTATAACGACCGTAGAATTTGCGAAATGCTGACTTTCACAGAAACTGTTGAAACCCCAGCTTTATCTACTTTTTTGTCAGTAGCCCGTCTCGATTTAAAAACTGATCATACACTGAACAAGCTCATTTGTATCGAATCAGTTGAGAGAAATAAACACCATATGCAATATTGCTGCATAAATATGGGAAGTTGACAATGGAGAACCTCAAATCATCCCGTTTATCATCAGGTTGAGTCGAAGTATGAAGTGGAACACAAATATCTTAATGTTGCATTGAAAACCGCAGCAGGAAATTTTTTCTTCTCACATAGACGTTTGTGAATAAATTCTGCTTCATAAGAACATAAAGACAGGTCAGATAACAAAAGAGCACAATTCGTGTCCATGGGAATTCTACCAGAAGACCTGATCACGAAAGACTACGAATATATCGTCAACTTAAGCACATTTTTTTTATTTCAACGTCAGAGTATTCCATTTTTTCATTTTTGTTGGAGAAGTAACTGTCTGTGATGTCAATAAGGTCTAGTCTTTAATTTATCGTGAGGAATGGTTGTGCAAATCGTTTGAAAAGTCAAACGTTTTGATGTTTTTGATTTGAGGAAAGCTTTGCGATTTCAAGTTTACTAAAATTTATTTAGAATATTTTAGAGTCCACATTTGATTTATACCGTTTCTGGCATATGTAGTGGAATTAATGCCAATTTCGTTTAAGATACAGTTGTAATAATGAGCCTTACAAACAAAGACAGTGTTGTTACAAGCTTTGTAACCTGAAACCAAAACATATTTCTCATGTAACCTATCTAATTCTTTTATCACTTCTGATTTACTAAACAGAAAAGGATAGATGCTACGTACTTTTGTTTTGATGTGTCTAATCATTCTGACAATGTAGCGAGTTCTTTTTCATATTTAGCCCATCGTCTGGCATAATCTTTGTCAGAATTCACAAAAGACATGAAGTTCTGTCGCCAATTGAAAGATTGGGGTTCTCTGTATTTGGGACCTTTTAGAATAAGTGATTTGAGGTCCTCAATTTCATCTATATCAACAACACTGGTAATGACATGTCCAACTGGACTATAGTTGTTATGTGAACTCATCAATCTTTTCACATACATGACGTGTTTCATACCAATTGTTAAACCGTTTTTGGCACACTGATTCTGACAACAGATTACTCTGTTTACCTGATCAAGATATAGGTGTCACGGTGGATTTGACCGGTCGACATGGAATACTTACTCCTCCTAAGCACCTGATTTCACCTTTGGTATATCTAGGGATCCGTGTTTGAAAACTCCTAATTTGTAGTCCTTATAGGAGTTATGAGTCGTTATCTCAACCTTTTCATACATAGAATGAAATGTTATTCCATCAGTGTGTTGGAGATATAAAGCAAGAAATGGGATAAAATATTCAATGCATTGTCAAATTATAAAGACATATAAAACCAATATTGTACATAAAAGATTGGACATCAACAAATCAAAATCAAATAAAAGATAAAATGAAATACAAACTGCATTTACTTCTGTAGTAGTGTCCATGAATCCCTGTGTATCCATTTACACTACTGGATGGAAAATGTACGGACAGTGTCATTTTTTCCTGATAATTGCCGATAATCACTGTATTGTGTTGTCAATGCTGATCACTTCTGAAAATTACTGATATTTCTACTGCCAAAATTTATTAATGCATAAAACTTGTGTGTTGTATCACATATGTGGTACATGTAAAACTTATACGGTACCAATTTTGATGCACCAGATGCGCATTTCGACAAATAATGTCTCTTTAGTGATGCTCAACCGAAATTTTTGAAATCCGAAATAACTAGGAAGTTTTAGAGCTAAATATAGCTAAATACAGCGTGCCAAAAAGTGGAGCCAAATTCGTCCAAAGATAAGAGCTATGCATGAGGGAGATAATCCTTAATTTTGAAATGAATTTCTAAATTTTATAACAGCAATTAAATATACATCCTTATTTTTAAGCTAGTAACGAAGTACTTAGCTGCTGGGCTGTAGAGACCCTCGGGGACTACATGTGATACATTATACAATTTTCATGGATGAATGAATTCTCGTAATCTCAGAGGGCATAATAAATCAGCGAGAAGATTTGTCCGTTTCGTAACGTTATTGAAATTGCATACTATTTCATTTGAGAAACAGTACTATTTGAATCAACTGACTGATCATGAATGTCCTAATCGCTGTCTGTGTACGTGACCATTTTCTCGGCATCACAACCTTCCTCTTTCTGAAGAGTGTGGTACACCTGGGGTGAATCTTCTAAAGTGACTTTTACATCTTGAAATTTTTCCACTCTATCATCAAATAAATCAATTGATTCAGGTTTGTCAGTTTGAATTCTTTTGAGATGACTCATTTGCACAGGACTTTCGTATGTTGAATATTGTTTACTCTTAGTATCCAGAACTGTTTCTGACTTCTTGTAGCTTTCGGGATCTTTCGCAACTGTCGTTACACAACTGAAAACGTCCAGATTCCTAGAATTGTCCTTATAATCCCTGTTCAAGGTGTGATAAACCTCAGAGTTTTCACCATTCACTGATTCTTTAGATCCCCTTTCTGCATTATTTGGTGATAGTTGTGACGATGTGCTTCCGTTCTCATACGTACTTAAACTACTTTTTGGACTTTCACTATAACGCTGCTCGGGTTGATCGTCGGAAAATGCATTGCAGACGTTATGTACAATAGCTTTAGCTTTTGAGTGACCCTGTGGGATTAATTTGTTTTTTATATTAATTTTTTCATAACATATGTAGTATGTATCCATTGCACAATAGCATCTATATATTAGTAGTGCAAAGCAATGAACATAAAATTCTAACCATACATAAAATGAGTAACTTTGGTAGAAGTAATTTTCTTTCCAAAATACATATCTATTTCATATTCTTCCTCTTCAGAATTATTCACAGTTCCTTATGGAAAATAATAGTAAAGGTTTTTGTGGAAAATCAGTTTAGAATGGAATAATATCACTGAATGACCAGTAACTAACCGGGATGTTGGTGATGTCGTGATACACAGGCTCTCCCTCTTTGGAGTGAATCGATGTTTTCCGTTCCGTCTCAGTTAATAGGAGAACATTTTGAGTGGAAAAGGATACATTGCCCACATTTCTGGAAAATGGAAATCAATAGATACAGTATATTTCGTTCATAAGATCTAGCATCCTGAGAGAGAGAGAGAGAGAGAGAGAGAGAGAGAGAGAGAGAGAGAGAGTATTCGAATATATTCCATCGTATTACAGTTATTTTCTGGGTTTTTCCTTTTTTGCGGATAGGATATATTCACAAAAGATTACAATCGCAAAATATATATACATGCATATAGCTACATGTAGGTTTAATGCAACCGCAGAAATTGGAAACGCAGGATATAATTTGCAACTAATTACGGATCAAATAGCAAATATTTACAACCGCAGAAAATACCTGTCATACAGAAATTTGTTTAAAAAGTTTTTAAAGATAGAATATATTGTATAGTTCACTTCATGGTGTGTAAATGGATGTGGAGTACCACGTAAATAACACTCAGACCTGTAGTTTCGTTTACATTTGTTGACGAGGACGCATACAATGGATGACGATAGAATTCCAACAAGCAATCCGCCACCCGCACTTCCAATGGCGTAAAACATACACTTCTTTTGTCTGGATGGTTCTGTGCTATCTATTATTAAAAGAGAATCAAGAATTATTTCTATCCTAAAGTTAAGCCTCAATCAATGATAATGGATACTTCCAAATTATGTATTTTTACAATATTTTTTAAAAACTCGAATAAGGTCCCATCATCGTATCTATGAAATCCTAACAGACCACCTTGAATTTCAGAAAGGACAACAATTACAGTTAAATACAAATGTTCGTAAGTGTATCCAGTATCAGCGCCCTGTTACAAGCAGTATACACTGTGTCATCAGAATGTCCGGTACTTAGATTTAGCATCAGAATAACTTGCACTACTTTAACAAGAAAGTTCAAATAGAGAGCAAACAATGCAGTAACTGTGAGGTATTGACCAAATACAGTCAGAAAATCATGTATATCCTCTCCGTAAATTGTACTAATAACTTTTTTTAAAAATAGAATTGTTACTATGATAATAGAGAGATGTTATTTTTCTACTACTTAATTGCAGCGATCAATGCAGTTACTTAAAGCAATGACATGATACATGAAAAGAGCTTGTTAATTTCTAGGAAAGCTGACAATACCGAATGCATTATATATCTGGAAATGAATCACAAAGACAATATAACCCATTACATTAGTAATGAAATAAATTCGCCATTTTTATAACTATCAAATCATTCGAGAAAATCCTAAAATCCATATCATTTAGAAGACTTGTATCTATGCCGGAAATTGAAGACATTGGGTGATATATATCGATCACGGAGGATAGTCTCCCCATTCCTCTCCTGTGGCTTGCTGCATTGCCACTTTGTTGCATGCAAATTTACGTACCTTTATCTATGTAGCTGACTGGATATGGTTCACTATTCCAGTTTATTCCATAACAATACGTTTTTATATATGCTGGGAAGTTTTGTTTGGTTATCAAAATGATGTTATTTAACTTTTTAGAAATTACGAGTAGAATACCATGTCAACTAATTAGTTATCTAGTTTAGTAGCTACAGTGCCAATTTATATATTTTGGTAGGTAGCTGTATAGAAAACCGAAGTCTATCCTTATTTCCATGACTACGTTCTCAGACATAAAGCTTAAAAAACGCCCACAACATATATTTCCAATTTTTCCAGACCACTTCATTACATATCTATGCTGATGTTTATTGACCCGTACCATTCTTTGGAATCCCTCTCTTTATTTCTCCCGTAAAGTAGTTCTCTACTTTACATTGTTTCATGTTGCAATACGATGTAGGAATTTCGTAAACATCTTTTCCAACATCGACCATCTTTGGCTCGGGAAATCCGGACATAATTATCGATTCAGTCTCTATAAACATGATAATTTCATCGTTTAAGAACCTATGGTTTTTAAAGAAAACATTACATGAACGTATTTTCTACTTATGAGACGGTTTTAAAAGTTCACCATTAATTATGTTCTCACTGGTACTTGAACAGTTGACAGGGAAACAATCTGAAATTATCAATAAATCTTTGACGTAAGATCATATTAATATATTTTTGTTATGTTTTCTTCATTTAAGCTATACAAATGTATGCAATTGAACAAAAGGATTAAAGTCTTACCTTGAAAATAAATTGATTTTGGTTGTTTGCAGATATGCTGTAATTTATCGATGGTTTCTTTGCATTGTTTTGTATTGATGGACATCGTCATCATTGTTCTGCACAATGACCGCTGGTGGGAGTCCTGAACAATATACTTTTTGATTTCTTCCAATTGCGTGTCTTTGTATGTGCATGATGACTTCCCCATGTATAAAAATATACCTGTATATAAGCATATTCAAATGCTTATCAAAGCAATGGTATGCTTTTGTTCATGTTGTTGTCATGCAATGTATTCTCAGTAATTGTTAATCTCTTTTTCATAAGTATGACATACCTGTGTACATAGTGTTTACTGTGTTGTCGCTGATTCTAAAACAATTATCCTCTAACGTCATGGGACTATTGTTATCGGTATGAATAAACGAGAAACAACTGAAATATTGCAATTGTATTGCTATTATAGCTATTGTCTACATTACAAAGCAGATGTATGAAACAGTTTTCTTTAAAACAAAAAAGACTATGCTCTCTTGGATGAATTTATTTTTTAATATAATGATTTGTGATTATAAGTATCGAAAAAGCATAATGCAATCTTTTGATATACATATAGTACTTACCTTACATGATTCTGTGTGTGAACAGGAAGTGCCAGACAAACAATGAAGACGATCAGTAACAATACACCTGTTGAATTAGTTAGCAATGTGCTGTTCATATTATTCCGAATACGCTAATTGATAAAGTATGCGTGGAAAATTGAATCCGTGTTTTCCCAACTCTCTATTTTGTATTGCTTATAGGGGGTATGGGAGTGATTACTATTCGTTAATTCACCTTTCATACCGTAGTTACAGTCCAATTCATTATATAGCTCTGATCCTTAGACGAATATGACTCCAGTCTTTGGCACACTATTTTTCTTTTTAGTTCTTATAAGTCTATTGTTATATCGGATTTCCAATATTTCGGCTTGAACGTCACTGAAGAAACATTATTTGTCTAAATACGCATCTGGTGCCTCAAAATTAGTATCTTTTTACATTTTTAAAATTGCCAGTGGCACTATCCAATGTTAAGTGAATGATGACAGTGTTGATATATCAACCCATGTAGAAATATTAGTTATACGTATCGGCACTACGTATTATATTTTTCAATTTACCATTTCATCAGGTGAATATATACTACCTATAATATTGCTATATGACACGTTAAAATGAAACAAGAGTAATGCGTAATGATGTGAATATCTATACTTACGATACACAGAGGAGGTCCTCTCCATGGATAGCATTGATAAAAATACACTCTCACAACGAAACATTTAACGGTTTATCAACCGAGTGGTAGATGTAAATTTCAAATACTGACAAAATTTGTTCAATGAAGTGGCTTTTATTTCATGTCGTATTTAAATTTCCTGGTAATGACTTTCATCATACTAACTGCAACTTAATTTTTGTAATAGATGTTATTTTCTTTGTTTAGGGTGATTCCCTATATTTGTGAAAAGAACGCATTTCTATGTAGTAAAGTTATTTTCCAAAATCGCCGTGATAAAATGTATTGAATTGATACCAGTATTCCAATATTATTAGCTAGCCGTGCATAGTTTTACGTACAAAATCCTAAACATAATAATTAAACATTCTTGATGGATATCCTTCAATCAATGAGAACTATTTGATGTACTAAGACGTTCGTAGCTTCAATTCCTAAACCGTTTATCATTTTATACAACAAGAGCACTGCCTTACAATAAAACAATGATCAGATAATATGTATACTATATGTATACTAAATATATGCTTTGTAAATGATATGTTGATTTTTCACTCATTGAGGCGTAATGGATTTTAGCAGACCATTATATGTAACATAATTGGTTATCCTATACATTAAGTATGCAGTTCCCCTGAACTTCGTGGGAAAGAAAGTAGAGTTGTAAATAGACATCCTATTGTATATGTGCATTAATGAAATAATAATGATCACGTTGACTTTAATTGCTTTGTTTTGGTCTAAAGTGTTACAGGAAGTATACATACTTTGATGGAGAAAGAATTACATTCTGCACATAACGATATTTAATTCAGATTCCATTTGGATGATGGGGGATGTTAAATCATGGAAAACATATTTTATTCCTAAATATAGAAACTTTGAAATCATCAATCAAAAAAAAAAGATTATATACTATGAAATATAGCATTTTCATTGTCATTCATCTTGGGCTTATACGAGTTTGTTTATAAAGTAAACCGGAAATTAAACAATAATGAACACGAAGGCATGTTTTGCTTTTTCCGAAATTAACTTTTCATTTCCTATACACAGTAAAATATAATTTACATCCTTCGTAATCATATACTAATCTTGGTTACAAAAGATGCCATAAAGTGTCTTTGAAAGTTGTATACTAAGAGTGACGTAAATTTAAGACAGAAATTACAATGTTTTACTGGTGCACTTCATCATGGCAAAATTATCTTGGTTTAGAGTTTCGATATGGTACATTGTCAGAAATAATCTTTGTGTCAAGTATAACCTTCGAATATTTATTCATTATTGTGTAGCAGCTAGGCCAGTGATCATGGAATGCACTTTTTCATACCCCTACCCCTAAAGATGTCATTGACACTAACTATATTGACGTCTTGAGGTTGAAGTTCAGAAGTAAGATTTTCAAAGACTACGTCACCGTCATTGGTGACATCTCCATATGAGTGAAATATTCTCGAGAGGGACGTTAAACAATATACAATCAATCAGTCAATCAATAAAGACTACGTCATTT
This sequence comes from Ostrea edulis, assembly GCF_947568905.1. Lineage (NCBI taxonomy): Eukaryota > Metazoa > Mollusca > Bivalvia > Ostreida > Ostreidae > Ostrea > Ostrea edulis. The sequence goes on along the minus strand of NC_079170.1, from coordinate 59,627,331 downwards.
TTAGAGATTTAGTTCTACCACTAGGTCAGTGACGATTAAATTCACAGTTTGTGTTTCCCTTTTTCCTAGGATCTTTTCAACTCTAAATTTATTAACAAGTTGTCAAGTAGTTTGGAAAAAGAATTAAGAATGTTTCGAAGTTTACGACACGTGACCTACAATGTACCTTAACTGACAAACAGGTACATGTATATTCAAGTAACCTAATAGTGGTAAGTCATATTTTCTACCTATCACACATTGGATTATTTGAGTCTGATTTGTCTTTAATTATTTGAAAGTGATTGAATTCATATCATAAAATACAAAATAGACTTATTAAGATGATAACAGAGAGTGGGGAGTATAACGTTCGTGGCAGTGCATTAATCATCAATGTACTTTTAAATAAATTTAACATAATTACGTGCATCTTTATGCTTTATTTTCCGGTTCTGATGTAAAGATGGAATGCTGGTAACACCAATTTCTTTTACCCTTTGCCACGCCAAACTATTTCAAAACAAATATTTCAGTATCATTCAAAAACATACTTTACTAAATCAATATAATTTCTACTAATTTCTCCATGTATTTCTTAATTGACGTTATGGATCAAGGACCTCCCTATACTCTGTGCCTCCTATATCGTGGGATATCCACGGCTAATCTTAAAAACAAAGACCGGTACATCAGTCATTTAATTGTCTTATCAGTACTGCAACGTTTTCCTGGCTTTTAATGTCCTGACTCCATGTTCAACTGCTGCGAGCTAATGTTATTGTCAAACCCTTGTCTACGCGCTTGCAAAATCAAATCACATCCCATTTTTAAAATCTTGGATATTGGCACATCTTCCATAAAACATAAATAATGATCAGGATTTAATATCTCATTTGTATCCTAAAATTGGATCAGTATTACCGAAATTGTATGAAAGTCAAAAACGGTGAAACTGACAACATCCACATTCGGTACCAATATAGAATCAACAACTTTTAGAATCATGTAATTCATATCTAAAACGTTAATAAAGAATTATATCCATGATGATATTCTACTTGCGCGCGGAATTGTAAATAATGGGCGGATCTTTTTCTTCTTTTTCTCATTACAATCAGTGCACTTATTGATGAGAGTAGTTAGCTATGCCATCCGGAGTTTCCTTGTTTGCCATTTTGACAATTTAGGTCACTCGATGTAAACATCGTAGATACTCTCTTTACAATCTGATTTGGTATTTTTTGAGACCGAATTTATCCAAACACTTCTACAAGAGATAAAAATTTCTTGACGTGGACTTCAACTCAACATTAGAATATATCGACGACGTTTTATCTATTAACAATAATCATTTTCAATCAAATATCGACTCATTATATCCCAGTGAATTTAAAAAAAGACAACAAAGACTTCCACATCTGCTACAGATTTGGACCTTCATTGACGGCAAACTAACAATTCCAGTTTATTGCAAATGGGATGAATTCAGTTTCTCCATCATCAACTTCCCATATCTAAGTAGCAATATTCAATTATCACATGTATATAGTGTTTATGTCTCTCAACTGATTCGATATGCAAGAACATGTTCTGCGTATGATCAAATGTCAAATCAAGACAGGCTACTAGCAAATACGTTGATGCCACAGGAGTTTGAACAGTCTCGCTAAAAGTAAGTATTTCGCAAACTCTTTGGTCGTTAGAATGATCTAATTTACAAATATAACCTGTCATTAGGTGCTAAAATGTCTTTCATAGCATTGTTAGGTTATTTGTTACATACTGGTTGTTGCTACAGATTACGCTGCTTACCAGATCAAGATGTACATGTAGAACTCACGGCGGATGTGACCTGTTATAAGGGGATGCTTATTCCTCCTCAGCGCATGATTCCACCTTTAGTTTGCAAGGGATCAGTGTTTGTACCACTCTTTATTTTGTATTCTTTATAAGATTGATGAGATTGATCACTTTTCGTCATGTTCACTTCTTCATAGGTAAAAAGTTGAATATGCATGTAGTGAATATGCATCTTTTAGAGATTGCCAGCATCGCTGCTGTGATTCACTGAACCTTTAAGCTTCAACAGAAGGAAGACGCAATATCAAAGGCCCACTGCTTTCTGCGAAGAGTCTAGTAAATTTCCATTTTTATCGCCCCTTCAAGGAAGAGAGGCATATTGCTTTGCACCTGTCGGTCAATTCGTCGTTCGGTAGATTATATATGTTGTCCGCTCAAAATCTTGAGAACTATTCACTTGACCGTAATGATATTTCATGTGTAGGTTGGTTATGAGGAGTAGAGGACAATATTGATTTTCAGGTCAAAAGGTTAAAAGTCAAAGGTCAATCTGCTCAGATACTGCTTGCTCAAAATTTTGACAATCATTTGCTTGACATATATCAATCTTGTTACACTGGTACATCCTACGGAGTAGATTACCCCTGTTGATTTATAGGTCACATGGTCAAAACTCAAGGGACAACTGGGCACTGATCAATCAATCTCATAACTCTAATAAGCAATAAAAATAGATAGTTGGGCAAACACGGACCCCTGCATATACCATAGGTGGGATCAGGTGCCTAGGAGGAGTAAGCATACCCTGTCGACCGGTCACACCCGCCGTCAGTCCTATATCTTGGTCAGGTAAACGGAATTATCCGTAGTCAAAATCAGTGTGCCAAGAACGGACTAACAATCGGTACGAAACAAGTCAGACAGCATTTGACCTAATGATAGGTTGTATTGGCAAACTATATCGTTATAACAACCATACAATTTGCAAAATTCTGAATTTCAAACGAGACTGTTGAAACCCCTGCATCATCAACTTATTTGTCAGTATCTTGTCTCGATTTAAAAACTGACCATACGCAGAACAAGCTCTTACATATTGTATCAGTTGAGAGATATAAACATCATATGCAGGTGATAATGGAATATTGCTACATAGATATGGGAAATTGACGATGGAGAACCTGAAATCATCCCGTGTGTCATAAAGTTGAGTTGCTAGTTTGCCATTGATATATATTTCCAATAAAATATCTAAGTATGTAGCGGAAGTGGACGATTCTGTGGTGTCCTTCATTTCACAGAGACATATTGAATCGACATACAATTTATGAATGAAAATTATTATTATCATTCAATGTATTTTATCTTGTATTTGCTTGATTGACACCAAAAAGGAGTAGCCTATCCATATTGATTTCAGGTCACAAGGTTAATCAACTTTAGACATAAGGAGATATTGTCCGCTCAATATCTTGAATCGTTTTAACACTACTGTCAATGAAATTTTGCATTTTTATAACCCTTTTCAATTTAGCACCACCGGGGCATATAGTTTTCAAACATTTCTTGTACTGAAGTAAACTTGATCAGTAGATATATATCACTATGTTAAATCTATACTAGTATTTAATAGGAGGTCAGAAGTATAAGAATATGTGGCTGCATAAACTGAAAGCGGGATCCTCGTTTACTTTAAGGGAACAGGGGATGTTTATTCCTCCTAGGCACCTGATCCCACCTCTGGTGTGTCCAGGGGTCCGTGTTTGCCCAACTATCTATTTTGTATTGCTTGTAGGAGTTAGAGATTGATCACTGTTCGTTATCTTCACCTTGCATCTTAGATATCAAGAATTACTTCAATATACCATACATGTGCACTAACTATTTATTGAGTGACGGGAATGCCTTTTTCCTCCTGTTTTTGCATATTTCCTACATTTTGTATCATCGCAACAATCTGATTGATCTCTTTGCATTTATTTTAGCATGGCAATATCTCCTGAATGAATCTTTACTCGAACAATGTAAATTATATTCTGAAACAAAAGGAAAATATATCAGAAATGAATTTATGTATAGAAACTTACACTCCATATTGTTCGTTTTCAGCAAATAATCTCCAAGCTCTTCATCTAAAGAAAATCTATTGATCCGATAAGCACATGCGTCGAAGATGACAGAGAGTCGTCGTACCTGCCATAGTTGTTGGCTTTGATTTTTGACTCGGGTTAGGGATCTTAAATGGTAAATTTTTGCGCAGTCTGGATAATCCCCATATTTCTGTAAACTCCCTTAAACGTTTGAATGTTCGAGTGATTTTTTTCGGGCTTTATTGATATTCAGGTAAAACACTGATTGGCTAGTTCAAAAGCGTATTTGAAACTATACTGTACTTTTACGCGCAATAAAGATTTTCTATTGAAAGATAAAAACAGATTAAGCGTTCTTTCCTTCGGGATATTGAAATTTTAAGATATGATGCTTAATCAAATCATTACCCGTACCTTTTGTAGAGCAGTTCTGTAATCGATGCATGCATTGCCTCATGTTACAGTGAGATGTAGGAATCTCGTAAACACCTTGTCTAAAAATGCCGATCTTTGGTTTGGGGAATGCGGACATAATTATCACCTCAGTCTCTAAAATGATAAAAAGTTCATCGTTAAGAAATTTCTTATTTTCAAAGACAACATCTACAGCAAAGTATTATTTACTTATGGAGTTGTTGTAAATGTTCACCATTCATTTTATTCTCACTGGTACCTGGACAGTTGACAGAAAAACATTCTGAAATTTTTTAAAGACAATTGATGTAAAGCCAGACAAATATTTTGTTTTCTTCATTTTAGCCATACGTATTTCTACAATTGTCAGTTTAATTTATCAAAACAAAGGGATGAAAGTCTTACCTTGAAAATAAATTGACTTTGGTCGTTTGCAGAATTCCTATAACTTATCAATGCTTTCTGTGCATCGTGCTATATCAATTGACATCGTCATCATTGTCCTACACAATGGCCGCTGGTAAGCGTCGTGAATGATATACTTTTTGATTTCTTCCAACTGCATGTCGTCATATGAGCATAAAGACTTTCCCACGTATAGAAATATACCTGTATATATGTAAATTGAAACATATATCAATGCAATGATATGCTCTTGTTCCTGTTGTTGTCATGCAATGCATTCTCAGTAATGGGTAATATCTTTATTATAAGTATGACATACCTGTATACATAGTGTTTGTTTTGTTATTGCTGATTTCTAAACAAGTATCCTCTAACGTCATGGGACTATTGTTATCGGTGTGAATAAATGAGAAACAACTGAAATATTGCAATTCTAAAATTATGGTTATTGAGTACAATTGCATAGCACGTGCATGAAACAACGCTCTTTACAAAAAAAGAACTGTGCTCTTATAACATTATTATACATTGGAGGATTTGAATTTATTAACGTATGCTTTTTATATAATGATTTGTTAAAGTATTCGAAAAGCGTAAGGCAAATTTTCAAACGGTGCCTGTAAATTTAGAACGTACCTTACATTCTTCTGCGTATGGACAGGACCCGCCTGACAGACAATGAAGAATATCAGCAACAACACACCTGCTGATTTGGACAGTAATGTGTTGTTAGTTTGTTTCAGAATACGCTAATTGATGTGGAAATTTGAGACAGTAGTTACAGTCAAATTTATCATATAAAGAATACCCGGGGCACTATCCCTTGTTAATTAAATGAAGACAGCATTGATAAATCGATACGTGTAGAAATATTAGCGAACAGTAACGGCATTGCATTTCATATTTTATCAATTTACCATTGTATGTAATATATATTGCATATATTACATCTATATGACACACATTCAAATAAAATAAGCGGTATGCGCAATGAAATGAATATCTATACTTACAGTACACAGAGGAGGTCTTCTCCATGGATAACATTCATAAAAAATGGCACTCTTACAGTGAAACTGTTAATGGTTTATCAACCGAGTGGTAGATGAAAATCATGTCAATATTTTCAAACACTGACAAAAATAGTTCATTGAAGTGGTTTTTATTTCATTTGAATGTCCTGGTAATGACTTTCATCATAATAACTACAACTGGGGTTTTGTCATGGAGGAAACTTTTTGTTTATGTCTATTTCCTGTATTTGTGAGGGGAAAACATTTCTAGGTAGTAAAGTTATTTTCCAAAAACGCCAAATGTTGAATTAATATAAGTATTCCAATGTTATATACGGAAGCCGATAGGCACCAGGGTATAGAATATTCATTTAACTGGCCGTCGCAACTTCATTCATGTGGCGGCTGCCACTTAATTTAACTGGTGGCTGCACCTTGAATTATCTGGTGGTCGCCATTCATTTTATACATGGTGACTGCCAATTTCTATAACAATTTTATTCAAATTGCTGGGTGATTATTTTGGAATGATTTAGAATAGTACGCAAACATGTAGCATCGGTTTTCAAAGTGTAGGGATCCCGAGGGGATCCGGGTTAGAAAAGGTCCTCAGTATCCCTTGCTTGTCGTAAGAGGCGACTAGATGGGGCGGTCCTTTGGATGAGACCGCAAAAACCGAGGTCCCGTATCACAGCAGGTGTGGCACGATAAAGATCCCTCCCTGCTCAATGGCCATAAGCGCCGAGCATAGGCCAAAATTTTACAGCCCTTCACCGGCAGTGGTGATGTCTCCATATGAGTGTAAAAGTCTCGAAAGGGACGTTAAACAATATTCAATCAATCGATCAATCAAAGTGTATGGACAGTCGGAAATTGTCTGCTACAATTGTTGACAGGCAGACAAGGAACCTAAAAATGCTTCTTTTTTTGCCCAAACTTCATACTCCTACACTGGAGGTTGGGGGCTCCGTTCGTCCTTCAGTTCATTCATTAATACATGCTTACCATTATGTGCTACCACTAAAGGAATGGGATGGGGGCCAATCCGGCAATTAATCTTATTTCACATGTGAAAATAACTTACTTTGCATATGAAAAATAAAAGAAACGAACGATGTCAAAAAAGTGAAGTGTCAGCACCCTGGTTCTACGTGCCTGATACGCTGGTATATTAAGTTCAGTTCAGTTCAGTCTATGAACACAAAACCATACGGTTTACAGGCATAAAGGCTTGCTCGTGCGCGAATCTGTCGATATTTTATATCGTGAACATTTATATAACGTTGTAAATTAACAGTACAATCGCAAAACATCAATGCTCTTAATTGTATATCACATACATATTACTAAGAATTGGAGAGGGGGGTTATAGGGATTGTATCCCTTTGGTTGAGAGAGAGAGAGAGAGAGAGAGAGAGAGAGAGAGAGAGAGAGAGAGAGAGAGAGAGAGAGAGGAGTTGAATAACTGGCAGCAGAAATATAAATTAAGTGGTGGCCACCAGTTAATTTATGTGGCAGATAAATTAACTGGCGGCCGCCAGATAATAAGTGGTGGTCGTCATATAGATTAAGTGGCGGCCGCCACAGAAATTAAGTGGCGACCGCCAGATAAATTCACTTACGGTCACCAGATAGATTAATTGGCGACCTTCTTTTATATTGCGACCGCTAGATAATAAGTGGCTATCGCCAGTTAAATTAAGTGGCGATCACCACATGAATTAAGTGCCGGCCGCCAGTTCCAATGTATATTAATTCTCTACTCTGGCACTTATCGGCTTCCGTAAAATTCAGAATTCTGAATCTTGAGGTATCATTTGCGACTCAAAGACAAGTATTTCATATGTACACTATCAAACATAAGGCGAAAACTGCATCGATTGGTTCTCCTATGCAATAAGTATGCAGTTCTTCTCAGCTTCGTGGGAAAGCAAAAAGCGTCGTGAAGATATATCCTATTGTATATGGAATGAGAGTACCAAATCCCCGTATGCGTAACCCGGACGCAGTTTACCCAAGATTGAGCGGAGGTATAAATGTCTAGGTGTTGCGTGATTGGCTAATATCAAGAGTGATATTATTTGGAATTGAAAAAAATATCATAGAGGTTCAAATTAATTGTCAGGATGAAAAATTATCGCACAAAATCGAGAAATGACTGCGGAAACTACCATGGTAGGGGTGTGCTTAAAATGAAGTGTGTAATTTACTGCAGATTGCTATGTGTTGTAAAAAAAAGTACAAATACGGCCTTTAAAAGGCACGGGACCCTATATATTTTTTGTCATTTTTTATCAACACTTGGAATGAACTTTGAAATGTTTGCGGTCATTTGTTTAAAATCGATATAGTTAATTAGTGAGGGGGCCAAAGGTTAACATTGAGGTCTAAAGGGAAATGAATTGGTACTCTTTTCCCTATAGAGGCCTCATCAGGTAACTTTTCAATCCGGAAATAATGCTTATTTCACTTTATTTGAAACCAGAATCACGTTTTTCATACATTTTTATGAAAATTGGATCACACAAGAGCCAATGGGATTGAGATCACAAGAATTCAGTTTTTCGAGGTTCTTTACCGATAAATTAGTATGGGGTTCAGAAAATATCCCAGTAAAAGGGGAAGGGTAATACCAGAGAAGTACCAGGTGCCGCGCATAAAGTACAGAGATGCCTCACCAGGTGTTAGTATCTTACATATCAACCATTTCTGTCATTAAAGGCTGTGTATCAGCCTGGAGATCCTGCTTTGTCTCGGAGGCAGATTTCTACGGAAGGGGGTGGGGTACAAGTTTTATCATATAATTCAATCTGCAGGAAACCAGGTGATAGCCATTTTATTTATTGGGTATCTATATAGTGTAAGTTTCATAATATAGTAAAAATATGCAGAATTCTCCATTTTCTACTCAATATAAGAGTATATTTCAGCAATTTTTGTGGAATTTTCAGGAAATTTGGGGTCATTCTCAAATTCCGGATAGAATCCACCCTGATGAAGATATGAACAAAAATTTATCTTAAAATGATTGTTTATTCCATAACAAACAAATCATATGCGATTTACAGATATAATATTTATTACAGTCGTCAGCTAGATGACGAACTTGGGACAGGTGTCAGAATCATTCATTCCCTATAACGGCACTGTCAGTAGACGGTACACTTGTTAAGGGGGTTCACAGTACCCTTCACATTGAAGTTACAGAACTAAATTTTCATCCATATACACTTTAGTATGTAAAGTCTTTGAAAATAACAAATTTGCCTTATCTTAAAGTCGTTAACATTATGAGTATAGGAATGTGAGTACCAAACCCCCGTATGCGTTACCCGGACGCAGTTTACCCAAGATTGAGCGGAGGTATAAATGTCTAGGTGTTGCGTGATTGGCTAATATCAAGAGTGAAATTATTTCGAATTGAAAGAAATATTATAGAGGTTCAAATTAATTGTCAGGATGAAAAATTATCGCACAAAATCGAGAAATGACTGCGGAAATTACCATGGTAGGGGTGTGCTTAAAATGAAGTGTGTAATTTACTGCAGATTGCTATGTGTTGTAAAAAAAAAAAAAAAAAAAAAAAAAGTACAAAAACGGCCTTTAAAAGGCACGGGACCCTATATATTTTTTTGTCACTTTTTATCAACACTTGGAATGAACTTTGAAATGTTTGCGGTCATTTGTTTAAAATCGATATAGTTAATTAGTGAGAGGGCCAAAGGTTAACATTGAGTTGTATGGGAAATGAATTGGTACTCTTTTCCCATGTGTGCATTAATAACAAAATAATGATCACTTTAAGCATCAATTGCTTTGTTTTGCATGGTCTGAAGAGTTACAGGAAGTGTTCATACTTTGATGCAGAGAGAACCACATTTTATATGTTCAGATGTTTAATTGAGATCCCATACAACTTGAAACACATATTCTGTTCCTAAATATAAGAAATTAAAATCGTCGGAAACCCACGTTTGATTAAGCTTCGTTCCTCTCTCAATCACCCGTGGGTCCATTCATTCCTACTCGCTCGTTCGTGAAAAATTAATGAGGCGATGTGATTGGGCGCTCATTATATACCCTGCGCAAATTTGTCCAATCAACAAGACGCTTTCAGTCCATTTTTAGTATACAATTCTTGTGTTGGCAAGTCAAGTTGATGCTACCTTTAAAAATAGAAGAGTTCCATTACTATAACTATTACTTTGATTGGACGATATTTTAAAAATTTATTCATGAGAACAAGCGAGTAGGAATGAATGGGCCCTCGGGTGATGGAGAGAGGAACGAAGCGTAATAAACCGTGGGTTTCCGACGATGCAAAGAATAGAAATAGAACATTTCCATTGTTAATCATCCTGCTATAATACGATTTTGTGAAAAGTGCGCATCGGAAATTATGCAATAATGAACACGAAGGCATGGTTTGCGTTTTCAGAAATGTCATTTTCATTTCGTATGTACAATATAAATATTATTTCTATCCTTCGTAATCATATAATAATCCTGGTTACAAATGATGACATGATTAAAGATAAAGATAACGAACAGTGATCAATCTGATAACTCCTATAAGGAATATAAAATAGAGAGTTGGGCATACACGGACACCTGGATATACCAGAGGTGGGATCAGGTGCTTAAAAGAAGTTAGCATCCTCCGACTTTTGAAGTTGCATACTAAGAGTGACGTGAATTTAAAAGACAATTTCCATTGTTTTACTCGTGGAATTCATGATGGCCAAATGATCTTGGTTTAGATTATTAATGTGTGATGGTTTGGCAGAAATAAACTTTCGAATGTCTATCCATTACTGAGTAGCATCTAAACCAGTGATCATGGAACTCAGTTTTATACCCCTATCGTAAAGGTAGTGACGTCTTGAGGTTCAGAAGTCAGATTTTTAAAGACTACGTCATTTGTTAAAAAGCTTTGCTACGAAGTAGGTGTGGAAGACTAAGTGACGTCTTTTATTTCGAGTTCACTAGGATATATCGGATATACAGTATAGTAGAATCAATATATCCCGGTGAAATTGAAATAAAAGTCATCACAAAATCTACCACTTGTGCTTCATATAAAGATGTTGTTTTTCTCCTTTGTTGTTTATGTAATGTTCAGTAAAATAAGACAAATATATGTATTGTATGTAGTTGAGGGTAACATTGAAAATGTTCACCCCTCTACAAACCATTGTCATCCTCCTCTAGCTACGCCTTGGTTGTCAATGGTTTTCTCAGGGTGACAATTTTCAATGTTACTCTTACTACATGCAATATCTATGCATTATCACGTGTTTATGTTTCTCAACTTATTCGATATGCGAAAGCATGTTCTGCATAAAAGGCGAAGATAACAAACAGTGCATATAATCAATTTCTAAATCAAGACGGGCTACTAGCAAATTAATTGATGTTACAAGAGTTTCAAGCTTAAAGAACTTGCAAACTAACAAGCATAGAGCTTGTTAGAATGATCTAATTTACAAATACAACCTGTCATGTGGTTCAATGTGGTCTGACGTGTTTCATGATAATTGTAACGCCGTTTTTATATACTGGTTGTTACTACGGATTACTCTGTTTACTTGGACATATAAAACTCACGGCGGGTGTGAACGGTCATCGGGGATGTTTACTCCACCTAGATACCTGATTCTACCTTTAGTACGTCCATGGAATCCGTGTTTGTCCTACTCTTGATTTTAAAATTTGCATAAAATGAAAAGGAAGCTAAAAACAGTGAATTGAAAAATGATACATTAATAAAGGCATTTTCTTTACTCAAACAATACAACTAATGGATTTGCACCTATAAATGTACTTCCTCAAAAAAATGAAGAAACAAAAGAAAAATATCACAATCAAAAATTAATTGATGCATCCGAACTTACACTTCTGTTCATCCTCAGCAAATACAGTGTGCGTGTGCTCCGTACTCTTCTTTTATCAAAAAAAAAATATGTTGATACAATAACCACACGTGTCTGAGGAGATGACAGAGAGTCGTAGTACAGTTTAGCTGCCGCAGTTGTGGACTTTGATTTTCGAGTCGGGTTCGATATATTAGATTGTAAAATTTCGCGAACGCATATGACGGTCTGGATCATCCCGATCTTTGTGTAAGCTTTTTTCCGAATCTCAAAGCGACGCTCAAGATATTCTGGTAAAAACAACCACACTGATTTGCTAGTTGAAAAAGTAATAGAATTTACTAGCAAGATAACTACAGGTATCTTAGCATGCATTTTCTTTTAAAAACAGATAAAGCGTTCAGAGCATCTTTCCTTCCGGATATCAATATTCTAGAATATTTTCATGCGTAATAGAATTATTACCTGCTGGATATAATTCACTATTTGAGTTTATTTCATAGCCATACGTTTTTATATATGCTGAGAAGTTTTATATCAAAGTGATGATATTTCATTTTTAAAAATTAGAATACCATATCATATATTTAGTGATAACGAACTGTAATCAATGCCATAACTCCTATAAGAAATACAAAATAGAGAGTTGGGCAAACACGGACCCCTGGATATATCAGAGGTGGGATGAGGTACCTAGGAGGAGTAAGCATCCCTTGTCGATCGGTCACATCCGCTGTGAGCCCTATATTTTGATAAGGTAAACGGAGTTATCCATAGTTAAAATTCATGTGTCAAGAACGGTCTAACAATCGGTATGAAGCATGTCAGACAGCATTTGACCCAATAATAGGTTGGATTGGTTAATGTACTAGCTACAGTGCCATTTTATATGTTTTGATAAGTAGTTATATAGAGAATTGAAGTGGAATCCTATTTTCATGACTAAGTTTCTTAGGGCAAAACTTAAAAAACGCTCAAGTGTTCTTTAAATTACAACATGTATTTCCAACCTTTACAGGTTGAAAGAAGAAATGTACGCTGATGTTAAATATCCACACCATTTTTCGGAATCCTTTTCTTCATTTCTTCGGTAGCGCAGTTGTCTAGTTTACATTGTTTCATGGTGCAGTGAGATGTAGGAATTTCGTAAACACCTTGTCCAATATTGCCCATCTTTGGTTTGGGAAATCTGGACATACTGATAGCTTCCGTCTCTATATACATGAAAGGTTCATCGTTTTCAAGAAGGTTTCTGATTTTAAAGGAGGACTTCTACACCAGAGAGATGTGGATGAAAAGTCGAAGATATGTGCAACAATATTTTGAGATTGAAAACTTTCAAAATTCCTTTATTTTGTTAAAAAATGCAGTTTTATCAGAAAATAACCTTTAAAACCCCGCTGAATTCGGACCCATGATTTACAGTTCAGCAGTTAACGCGCTAACCAACTAAGCTACTCAGGTATGCAATGATATTTGAAATGAAAAGACAAATATTGCTAGTGTTTATATTTTTATCCATGGCGATGTATAGTACTTCCTTAAAGAAAACATTTACAACAAAGTATTATCTGTTTATGAAGTCGTTTTAAAAGTTCACCATTTATTTTCTTCTTATTGGTACTTGGGCAGTTGACAGGAAAACAATCTGAAATTATGAATGACCACTGACGTAAAATCCTTTCAGTATTTTTGTTTGCTATCGTAATGTATTCTTCACTTGAGCAATGCATATTTCTGCAGTTATCAGTTTAATCTATCAAAACAAAAGAATTGAAATCTTACCTTGAAAATAAATTGATTTTGGTTGTTTACAGAAATGCTGTATTATTGCAATGCTTTCTATGCATTGTGTTGTATCGATAGACATCGTCATCGTTGTTCTACACAATGGCCGCTTGTGGGAATCCTGAACAATATACTTTTTGACATCTTCTAATTGCATATCGTGATATTTGCATGAAGACTTTATCACGTCTAGAAATATACCTGTATATAAGCATATTGAAATGCATATCAATGCAATGCTATGTTTTTGTTCCTGTTGTTGTTATGCAATAAATTCTCAGGAATAGGTCTCTTCAGTATTAGATGCTATACCTGTATACATAGTGTTTGTTGTGTTATTGCTGATTTCAAAACAAGTATCCTCTAACGTCATGGGACTCTTGGTATCGGTATGAATAAACGAGAAACAACTGTAACATGAGGAGGTTTTATCTTTTTTATAAAACTTAAAATGATAATGTTACTGAAAATACATAATTTGATGATAAGAGTTTTATATGAGGTATTTGATAAAGAACGTACCTCACATTCTTCTGCGTGTGAACACGACGCGGTAGACAAAGAATAAAGGCGATCAACAACACTGCACCTGTTGATTAATACAGCAATGTCATGATAATTGGCATTTTGTCACTTTTTAAAAAAATCACCATGAATAAGTTGCATTTAGAAATGAAGCTTGAATTGTTTATATAGGCAAATGCGTGCAATTTTAAGGTGACTACAAGGACATCAGGCGATTGAAAATTTCTTGTCGAAATCAAATGTATATTTCTACGTTTCATACATTTACCTTTCCATGTCTAAAAATATCACTTGAGTTGGAAACATTTATTCAGATCACATCACCTCAGGGATATCCAGCAGGGTTAAGGTGTCCCGAGTAAAGTTAAAATAATCATCATAAAATGTACCTCGGTGCACTTCATACTATATGACGTCACAATATAAAAGTACGACGTACAGGTCTATAGTTGTATCGCGGGAAAATGTCATAATATTTTCTCGCTATTTATTGCCGTTATCTAGTGTTCAAGCTGTATGTGTTTTAATATGTTTGTCAGATGATCCCCCCCCCCCTAAATTTCTTCAATAATATATGTCTCATATATTTATATATAATATGTGAACGAAAGACTGTAAAGTAATCTTTACATCACTTTGTGACCTTGATATCGCCCCCGATGTGCATAGTCATTTAGAATAAAGAAAACCAATGCATGTACATATCGACTCGTTACAGGTGAAAGATGACGATATTTTATTTCGACCTAGGCATATTCAGAAAGGTAACTAGTTGCAGATTTAGGATTTTGATACGGAAGGTATAATATTTTGCCTCGTTTAGATACGATTTGGATGTGGATGTGGAAAATGCCCAACATTTGAGTTGAGATTATGGAAATTGGTATATTTGAGAGGATATTGTACCGATCCGTATCACTCTTTAAATTTACCATATTAATGTCCACATATCAAGCCCAAGCTGCAAATGATTTGAGTGCATCTTTCACCTGGAACGAGGTGATAAACAACTAAAAGTCTAGCGGATAAAAATAGCTCTACGTCACTTGTATGACGACGTAATAGATAATCAAAGGATTTCCCTACGTGATACGATGTTTGTTAATGTATTGACAAACGATTTTTACTAAAAATATGGGACGCTTGAAAGAATTTTATATGAATATGCTGTTATTTTACTCGGGACACCTTAACCCCGCTGTGTAGGGATACCTATCAAATACTAGTATTAAAGCCCGTCAAGAATAAAGTACTCAGAGTAATGTGTGGGGATATGTGTATACCAATACCTACATGTACAACACACGGAAGGTAAGTCACCCATGGAAACCCTTTATATGCTTTTCCTCTTTGTGGGAAAAGTCAATCGTTTATCCTTCGAGATTCAGTATAATGGACATTCTGGGGGAAAACTTCCTGGTAGTAATATCTATAATTTTGCACGTCAATTTTTATGCAATAATAATTCATTTATACATTGCGTTTCCTTTATTTCCGAATTTTTAATGTCATCGGAAAGAGACAGTTAATTGTTTTTCGATGAAATAGCAAATTGTATTATTATCAACATCAGTTCTATCAGTTAAAAGATATTTCTTTGAAATAATTCAATGACTGTTTTAATACATTGGATGTTTACTTCAAGTATTCAATCAGTAGTATTCAGATATCCAACACGTAATAAAAAGACAACATTTTACAAAAATTATTTTTAAAACATCAAACAATAGTATGCCCTCAGAATTCATAAGCATCTGCTTTTTGAATTTTGATAAAACTAGAATGGCACACATCAGAGCCTTAAACAGAATCACAACCGCATCATGAATTGAATTAATTGATTTGTATAATCTTTCGCGCTGAATATCAGAAATATCTTCTGCAAAATGCCGATAATCCCTGTTAACTTTCAACATCAAAAGGAATGCTGCCCTACTGAGACTTCATAAGAATCCTGTCAGTTTGTTTTATCAAATCATCATTATATGTAAAACTTATACGGTAACAATTTTGATGCACCAAATGCGCATTTCGACAAATACTGTCTCTTCAGTGATGCTCAATCCGAAATATTGGATATGTCACCATAGATATCGAACTGTAAGTCAATATTCTGTGTTTTCCCTTTTCTACTTCGAAGTCCTAAATATAATTCATTACACTACTCTAAACGTTGGGCTCCTCTAAATGTGCTTTGATTATATATATCTTCGTCTGATTCCGTGCCTGACAAGGACTGAGATGATGTATGCAATTGATTCACAAACTCACTAGTCCATGAAAGAAGGGAGTGTTCGATTGGACTTTTGTATAATGGCACTGTTGGATATTTGATTGGGATGGATGCTAGTGTTTCCACACTGTTCAATACATTAATAGGTCAGTGGATCTTTGAGGTGCAATGATTTTTTTTTTACATCAGATAATTAACTTGATAGTGTTGAATAGTTTAGAGAAAACATCCCCTTGTTGGCACGTTAAATTAACGTCACTGTTACGGTAATGCGCATCATTCATAGATCTAACACTTTACCTATAGTTTGCGGAGTCTTGATGTGGCTGAAACATTCTCAAATGGACGTAAAACAATCAAATGTACTGTAAAATAAACACTTATATCTACAAAACACCAATACACAGGCTGTGAAGTGATGTAGACAATATGATACAAATAAAACGTAAAACTTTCTGAATCTGACTTCACATTAGTGAAACAATGGTGTCTTATTTAAAATGTCCATCAAAATTATATATCATGAAGACATAAAGCAAACGGTTTCCGTTCATTCCGTAATGATTGGAACTAAATCGGACGTGGCTGTTAGAAAGCAGTGGCTCTAGCATATAGAAATAATTTAGCGAACAACGTAACTGGTATTTTGAAGAAAAAAAAGTTAATATCGTGATAAGGAAGCTTGTGTTATGTGGTACCGGTCTATAGATGTTATGGATTAAATGACTGTGGGTGGTAATATGTCAGAATGTGTAACGGAACTTAACAAATCTGCATTTTGGGAATGGATTGGCTACTTCAGTTTTCATTGTTAAACACCAATAAGCTTCACCATTAAATTAATTATTTTCCATAGAGAATAGAAATGCACTTCCCTTCCTGTTCGTGACGAAAAATGCACCTAACTGTACATTTTTACTATAAAAATCAGCCGCAGTATAATACTGTTTTTTACTTTGAAGGGTTTACCTGGAAGTGTAAAAAACAAACTATACTTAAAGTTGAATCCCCTTTTACTGATGTTTCTTTTCGAATGCAAAATTCGTAAAAGAAATGCTACATTCCTATTTCCTAAACACCAGTGTCAGAAAGGGAAATATATACAAAAAGTGAAATGTGATGTATTCCACGTCAACAAATACAATATTGATCCGACAATGCGCCAGAGATATAAATCATATTGACCTTTTGATACTAGATACCACAACTAGTACAGCATTAATACTTAAAGCGCATAAAGATATCCTCCACGGATAATTCCGTTTATCTGATCAAGATATAGGGCTCACAGAGGGTGTGACCGGCCGACAGAAGATGCTTACTCCTCCTAGGCACCTGGTCCCACCTCTGGTACAACCAGGGATCCGTGTTTACCCAACTCTCTATTTTGTATTGCTTATAGGAGTTATGAGATTGACCACTGTTCGTTATCGTCACCTTTCATATATGTAAGACTCTTAAGTGCGTTTGTCGCGTTAAAGTGCGATGGTCTGCGCCAAAGTCGGATGGTGCGGAGTTCAGTAACGTTTGTGATGTCATTTCATTTTGATGTCATTTTTAACGTCTCTGATATTTTGGTGAAACAACACACGGTTGATTCAGTCTGTACCACAACACTGTGTCGTTTACAAACCAATGGATTTCGGGGTGTCACACCATCGCACTTTGAAGCATGAGTGTGGACCATCGCATTTTGGCGTGTCACACCATCGGGGTTTGACGCAGACCAACGCACTTTGGCGTTACCATCGCACTTTAGAGCTCTACATATACAGTATATATATATATATATATATATATATATATATATATATATATATATATAACGTGAAAAATTGCCTCAGTGTCCGCTAATCAATAGTCAAATTATTAAATAAAATATGACAACACGTTGTAAAAATATATAGTTTATTACAGTCATTTTCTCACAGTATACTGGACCAGTTATCTGTATGTACAGCGGTACCCAATGGTATAAATTCAGTTTAATATTGATTTACCTCTGACTGCTTAAATGTCTTCGTTTTTTAAATTGCTGTAGGAAATGAATACAGCAAATAGAATAAAACTGCAGACATGCAGACTTCTTTACATCCTCAAATATCAAATATCGGCATACTAAAGTATCAAATTGAGAACATTGTGTAATATCATGCATACACTTTTGTTTCTGCTGGGAATTCAAAATGTGATAAAAGGACTGTGGAGGATAATATCCTGTTTTCGGCACCATAAATCAATGAATGCTTTAATGGGGGCTGTAGCTGTATGTCAGGTACTGTTAGGGGCACAACCATTAAGCAAACACTAATGACCAGAGATGAGGCCAAATAAAAAAAAATATGTGTGATTCCGGTTACCCGACTATCCCTAGTTTTTTTTATCCCCGACCCTAAACTTTTTTTTTACTATTTCCAATATCTGTTACCGTGATTTGCCAAATATAATGCACACTTTTTTCATGATTGATTGTATATAGTTTAACGTCCCTCTCGAGAATATTTCACTCATGTGAGGACGTCACCACTAACGGTGAAAGGCTGCAAAATTTAGGCCTATGCTCGGCGCTTACGGCCTTTGAGCAGGGAGGATCTTTATCGTTCCACAACTGCTGTGACACGGGGCCTTGGTTTTTGCGGTCTCATCCGAATGACAGCCCCATTTAGTCGCCTCTTACGGCAAGCAAGGGGTACTGAGGACCTATTCTAACCCGGATCCACACTTTTTTCAAGATTTTCTTTTATGAGAAGGGTGCATAATATATACCACTATACATATAGGTTTTTGACCCGTTTTCCTTCAGATGAAGCTTGACTGTAAGTTTATCCATAGCCAATATATAGATACCGCTAAAATGCTAAGCTGTAAACACTTACTACAGGCCATCTAACATTAGACAGAAATTGACTTAGAACTAAAGAGTGCATACATAAACAATAGTGCAAATTTCAGGTTGTTTGAATATACTGAGCGAACACTCTCCTTATTTTTTAAAGGGTTGGATAGATTTAAAAACTTTCAAGGGCTTGAAAACCGTACTCTGGTTGAAATATCCATCTATCTATCTATCTATCTATCTATATTGTCAAAACTAGGGTGATCCCTACTAATATTGATAGTCCATGTTTGCCCAACTATCTATTTTGTATTGCTTGTAGGAGTTATGAGATTGATCACTGTTCGTTATCTTCACCTTGCATAATAGTACACATATGTCGTCAGTAAACCACGTGGAAGGGGCATATTTGCAATATTAGGTTAGTAAGAGGCACAATATCGTTGTATATAGTAATGATTTCAGCCAATGAAACTCCAAGAATTTTATCAGAGGCAGGATAGTATCATAAAAAAACCTTTAGCTATTGATCTTGATTATAGTGTTTTATTTTGGTAGTTTTGAAGATATAAGATATTATGCCTCTTCTTACAAAGCGCCTTAGAGTAATGTGTTTTATATAAGGCGCTAAATGAAAAGCGGATATAACGAACAATCTCATAACTCCTCTAAGCAATACAAAATAGAGAGTTGTGCAAACACATACCCCTGGACATATCAGAGGTGGGATCAGGTGCCTAGGAGGAGTAAGCATTTCCTGTCGACCAGTCACACCCGCCCTATATCTTGATCAAATACACGGAATTATCCGTAGTAAAAATCAGTGTGTCATTCTATTCGTAGTCAAAATCAGTGTGCCAAGAACGGCCTCACAATCGGTATGAAACAAGTCAGACAGTAATTGACCCAATGATAGGTTTCACAGTACCCGCAACGTTATTCTTGACATTCCTATCGTGCGTGTATCCTATCTTACCCTGCTTGTATCCTATCTTATCGTGTTTTGCGTTTATTAGAATTTCCGTTTTCTGTCGTATTTTGCGATTTTCAGGTCTATCGTGTTTTGCGTGTTTCAGCTTTTCCGTTTATTGTGAAAATCGTTGATCGTGTAGCTTCGGAAACTCTCGGGATCGTATATTAAATACAATGGAAAAAGTACGATACTCTCCGAAGGCTTTATTCGTTTTGTTAAAGAAGCTATTTTTAGGAATCGTGGAAATACATTACATTTCAAGGAGAACATGAAGCTGGCAATTTTAAGGCAGAAGAAGAGCTACTTGTCTGTCCAGAGAGGATGAAAATTTATCACAATATCATTCTAAGAAGTCTGGAAAGTAGGCAGTTGTTTGCCGAGCAAACCTAGGACAGTAAATCTGAAGTTCATGAACAGTTGCTTGTCTAGAAACCATTATTTGTAATTAACTCTAATAGAGGAATAGGAAGTTCCGATTTAAAAACAATCAGTCAATTGCATTGTTTATAATATATCTTTTGATAATGGCTGTTTTTCTTCCGATTTTTTCCATCTGTACCAACTACTGAACTTGTGCTCGTCCTTGAATCTGATTCCGTGTATCATCCGTGTTTTGATAGCAAACATTCTCAGGGACATTGCAATTCACAGTTTTAAAAGGGTGTTGCATCTCCCGAAAGTCTGCTGAACTGATCACGACTCAGCTGTCATCGTTGGGTTTTTTTCTTGTACATACACCTATACCATGTGCCAATAGTCGTACGGATAGATACTGGAAATTTCTTACATGGGTTGTACATACATTTTTTTGTTTGCCGGTTTTGATGATTATTTGATTTTCTTTTTACATACTAAACACAAAACCTTTGAAGCGTTTCAAAAGTGCGAATTGATAAAAAGCCGGGTTTTCTTTATTCTTTTTTAAATTATTTATTAATGTTTTGTTATTAAGATATCAATTTCAATAAATGTGTTCCAATTACTTATGACTTATAGTGTAGGAATGTTTATCGTATGAAGATAGATACAGCCGTGGATTAAAGAAATTATCTACATTTTTTTCCATGTGCAAATTTAGAATATCCCATTGTAATGCCATAACATTATGCCATCGATATTCAAATATTTCCAATCATTTCAAAGAAATTCCAACATACACATGAAATGCCATATTTGAATTTTATATTGCAAGTCTAGAGAAAATTTTACGACGACAGAGACGAGGTTGGAATGTGCTTTTGGCTAAAGTACTTGCATGTAAAATGGATAATATGGTTACGCTCCTTTAAGCATACTCCCACGACTATTGATGACACAGAAATAGAGACGGAGAGAGAGAGAGAGAGAGAGAGAGAGAGAGAGAGAGAGAGAGAGAATTATCCAGTTCTGAAAATTTTAACCGTTTGTATTTTGCTTTAAAACTCACCCAACATACTTCCCTCCCCTCTCTCTCTCTCTCTCTCTCTCTCTCTCTCTCTACAAATCAATCAAATATTGTTGGAGTTGTAATTTCACACCCCTGTAGATCCACCTAGTCGTATCAATTTACATATACTTGTATCGGAGGGAAGCGAACTAGTTTCGATGATTAATGTACGAAGTAAAAAAGGGGTTGTAACAAAAGTGGGAAAGGCAGCTAAGTCGTTGATTGATATACGTTTTGCAAAAGGGGTAGGGGCTTCATCATACACACCCCGGTTCCGAAACCTACATTACACAGTCAACAGAATTAAAAAAGAATGCAGTATTTTAAAACAAACAACGGACGGATGCTCCAGTTTTCACTGTAGTGATTGTAGTCTGCAAGTTTTGCTGCACTTTAAAACTTCATATATAAATTCCTCAAAATCGCCAACTCAAATTCAATTTCCTACGCTTGTGCGGATCTTTATCTACATGCAGTATATGCGAAAACAAATAAAATATCCGTTTGCCTTCAAATTAATAAATGCGTTTCCAACTTACGGTATTTCCACTGGTAAGAATTAATTTGTTAATGTTTATATGCTTCGGTGTACGATGAAGAATTCCATTCTACTAGTGGTGAAAATTTCATGTTGAAGTCAGTCAATGCTCATATTCAATTCAACTTTTCAGTTGCGACTGAAGAAAGAATTAATGATCTTTGCAAACAACACTGTTGAATACAACAATTGCACACAAAATATTGGCATTATGTATGCAAACACATACATTACCTTCCAATTAGCTTTTGGATATACGTGTTACGTATGTAATGTGTATTGAAATCCTTTAATATTATTAACAACATAATGTTATTATGTTGAACCAATCAAAATTTCGTTCTGTCTAAATTGTTTCTTCAACTACATTTCTATGAGGTTTTCCGTTTATCGCGCTTTGCGTTTCTATCATGAAGATCGTTTATCAGATTTTGCGTTTATCGTGAAGATCGTTTATCGTGTTTTGCGTTTATCAGGTTGATCAGGTTTACTGTTATCATATCGTATCACGCTTGTGTGATGAAACTATTGTAGAGTGAATCGAAACATACTTTATGATAGACCAATCAGATGGTGTAATTTTTATCGAATCAGCATTGTTTAGCCATCCAATCATAATCTTAAGTAGCCAATCATTGTTGATCAACCTAAGACCAAAGGGTATAAATAGAACCGTCCTGTCATCTTCAGTTAGTCTGTTGGTACTCGAACTCGATTGAGGTCTTTTGACTGGTAGTATTGAGTTGGTATTCAGGACAAGCAACAGAATTGTTAGCTAGGCCACTCAGTTCCTACGCTTTGTCCTTTGTGACTTTAGAATTGTGTCTTAGTGACTTGTATCAGGGATAGTGTCTCGGTGACTTCCCCAGGTGATAGGACAGTAGAGAGCTTAGATTAGGTGGCTGCAGACTGTCGGAAAACAACAGAATTATTTGTTATACCACTCAGTCCGTAACTACTTAAGTTATACATGTATTTGTGATTTCTCGGACCACTCCATCTTGTCCATGAGGGTAAGGATTTTAGAGAGAAAAAATTACCATCACACAAACAATCCAACATTAAGCAGCCCTTTTCGTAGACAACGAGAAGATCACTGGATCAGGACCCTAGGCACTGCATTTCCATATGGATGAAATGATAATGTATATGATGTGGGAAATTTGACTAGTCCACAAGGAAATAATGTCAATGTGATGAGACTCTTTCCCCATACCCAAAGACGGAAACGCAGTCATGGCCATCGTTCATATAAAAGACCAAGTATAAATGATGTCACGTTTGATTCACTTTTGCCTTACGTCATATTCGTACAAAACTTTACTCTATTCCATTTAGAGTTTTATACACGTTATTTGAAGAAGCTATGGCTAGTCTATACTTGGATTTTTCAACACCTGCATATAGACTGAACTCTGTGATTATGGATGTTGCCTACCACAGGCTCTATAAACCAGCACGGACCATGGATGATATTCCTTCCAAATCATGCCGCCAGTTCCTTAAGCTCAAATTTACAAACAAAGGACTAGATGCCGTCAACATAAGCAACATTTTTCGTCATAAAAGGGTTCAGTCGTGTATTCCAACTTATTTTAAGTTCAAGTCTACACCCTGTATTTCCTACAGCTACACTTCTACTATTGCATCCAAACTTTTTAATTATAAACAAACTTTGCAGTGCCTAGATATAGACCATCTTATACGTAATCCAACAACATGTTCTTGTTCTTCATCTTCTTTCAACTATAGTCCAGCTGGACATGTCATTACTGGTGGTGTTGATATAGTTGAAAATGAGGACCCCAAATCACTTATTCTAAAAGGTCCTAAATACAGAGAACCTCGGTCTTTTAATTGGCGACAGAACATCATCTCTATTATGAATTCTGTCAGATTATGCCAGACGATGGGCTAAATATGAAAAAAGAAGAACTTGATACATTGTCAGAATGGGTTAAAAGCATAAGAGGGATATTAAAATCCCGCATTAGACATATGAAAACACAAGTACGTACCATCTATCCTTCTGTGTTTAGTAAACCAGAAGTGATAAAAGAATTAAATATGTTACATGAGGAATATGTTTTGGTTCCAGCTGACAAAGCTAGTGAACAACATTGTCTTTGTTTGTAAGGCCCATTTTTACAACTGTATTTTAAACGGACTTGGCATTAATTCCACTTTTGGTAATCATACTTATACTCCAACTGCTCTTTCAAAAAATGAAATTCTTCAAAACCATGCTTCAGTTTTAGACACATTTGATATTGAAGTCAATGGGTGGAATGAATATGAGTCACCGTACCTATACTGGATTCCTAAACTATATAAAAACCCTTACAAACAAAGATATATTGCTGGATCCAGTAAGTGCTCTACCAAGCCCCTATCTTTGCTCCTCACGAAAATATTAACAGCTGTGAAGGAGAAACTTCAAACTTACTGTGCGACTTCATATGCCAGAAGTGGTGTTAATCAAAAGTGGATTCTAAAAAATTCTAAAGAACTTTTAGTAAACTTGAAATCGCAGAATTTTTCCCAAATCAATAACATTAAAACCTATGTATTTTCAACACTATACAAGACCATTCCTCACGATAAATTAAAGACTATACTTTTTGACATCATAGACAGTTGCTTCTTCAACAAAAACCGAAACGGAAATATTCATATCTAATGATCAGTCATTCAAAAACTTACTTTGTTAAACACCACTCTGATTCCACGCACAAGTACTCTGAAGTTGAAATAAAAAATATGCTAGAGTTCCTCATTAACAATATCTTCGTGGTCTTTGGTGATCAGGTCTTCCAACAGTCTGTTGGAATTCCTATGGGCACGAATTGTGCTCCTTTGTTAGCTGACCTGTTTTTATATTCATATGAAGTAGAATTTATTCAAAAACTTCTACGCGAGAAGAAAATATCTCTCGCTGTGGCCTTCAATTCGACATTTAGATATATCGATGACGTTTTGTCTATTAACAATGATAGCTTTCATTCATATGTCGATTTGATATATCCCTGTGAGCTTGAAATAAAGGGCACCACAGAGTCGTCCACTTCTGTTTCATACTTAGATATTTTATTGAAAGTAGACATTAACGGCAAACTGACAACTCAACTGTATGGTGGGATGATTTCAGTTTCTCCATCGTCAACTTCCCATATTTATGTAGCAATATTCCCTGATAACCTGCATATGGGTGTTTATATATATCAACTGATTCGATATGCAAGAGCTTATTCTGCGTATAGTCAGTTTTTAAATCGAGGTAAGCTACTGACAAACAAGTTGATGGTACAGGGGTTTTAACAGTCTCGATTGAAGTCAGCATTTCGCAAATTCTATGGTCGTTATAACGATCTAGTTCGTCAATACAACTTCGCATTGGGTCAAATGCTGTCTGACGTGTTTCATACCTATTGTTAAGCCGTTCTTGGCACACTGATTTTGACTGCGGATAACTCCGTTTACCTGGTCAGGATATAGGGCTCACGGTTGGTGTGACCGGTCAACAGGGGATGCTTACTCCTCCTAGGCACCTGATATCACCTCTGGTGTGTCCAGGGGTCCATGTTTGCCCAACAATCTATTTTGTATTGATTGTAGGAGTTATGAGATTGATCCCTGTTCGTTATCTTCACATTGCATTGATTAGTCTGATTATTTTTTACTATTAGCTCATGGTTTGTTTAATGATCATCCAAGTAGGAACAAGAAAAATATTATTCCGGGCTTTAGTCAGTTAGACTATCCTGGTTTATTTATTAACGTTAATGTTATTGTTCCTGTTCGTCTGCAACGAAGATAGATACGTGACAGTAAGTGTATTATAATTGAACTTAATTTCTAGGAAGGAAAACTAAGCGAACTCATATCATTTTCTAAATCTAAGCGTTTAAAAAGTCATATGTTTTGATGTTTTTTATTTGAGAAAAGCTTTGCTATTTCAAGTTTACTAAATGTTCTTTAGAATATTTTAGAATCCACATTTGATTTATACCGTTTCTGGCATAGGTAGTGGAATTAATGCCAATTTCGTTTCAAATACTGTTGTAATAATGAGCCTTACAAACAAAACACAGTGTTCTTACAAGCTTTGTAAGCTGGAATCAAAACATATTCCTTATGTAACCTATCTAATTCTTTTATCACTTCTGGTTTACTAAACACAGACGGATAGATGGTATGTACGTTTGTTTTCATGTGTCTAATGAGGGACTTTCATATTCCTCTTATACTTTTAATCTATTCTGACAATGTATCAAGTTCTTTTTTTATATTTAGCCGATCGTCTGGCATAGTCTTCGTCAGAATTCACAAAAGAGACGAATTTCTGTCGCCAATTGAAAGATTGAGGTTCTTTGTATTTAGGACCTTTTAAAATGAGTGATTTGAAGTCCTCATCTTCAACTATATCAACATCACCAGTAATGACATGTCCAACTGGACTAAAGTAGTTATGTGAACTCCTCAATCTTTTCACATACATGACGTGTTTCATACCAATTGTTAGGCCGCTTTTTGGAACACTGATTCTGACAACGGATTACTCTGTTTATCTCATCAAGATATAGGTCTCACGGTGGATTTGACCGGTCGACAGGGGATACTTACTTCTCCTAAGTACCTGATTTCACCTCTGGTATATCTAGGGATCCGTGTTTGAAAACTCTTAATTTGTAGTCTTTATAGAAGTTATGAGTTGTTATCTCCACCTTTTCATACATAGAATGAAATGTTATTCCATCAGTGTGTTGGATATATAAAGCGAGAAATGAGATAAATATTTAATGCATTGTCAAAATATAAAGACATATCAAACCAATATTGTACATAAAAGATTGAGCATCAACAAAACAAAATCAAATAAAAGATAAAATGAAATACAAACTACATCTACTTATGTGGTAGTGTCCATGAATACCTGTGTATCCATTTACACTACTGGATGGAAAATGTACGGACATTGTCATTTTTTGCTGATAATCACTGTTATTGTGTTGTGAATACTGATAAGTTCTGAAAATTACTGATATTTTTACTGCCAACATTTATTAATACATGAAAACTGTGTAATGTATCACATATGTGGTGCATGTGATACATTACACAATTATCATACATGAATGAATTACCGTCAACTCAGATGGCATAATGAATCAGTGAGAGGATTTCTCTGTTTCGTAACATTCGTTATTGAAATTGTATACTATTCCATTTGAGAATCATCACTATTTGAATCAACTGACTGATCATGAATGTCCTGATCGCTGTCTGTGTATGTAAACATTTTCTCGGCATCACAACCCTCCTCCTTCTGAAGAGTGTGGTACACCTGAGGTGAATCTTCTAAGGTGACTTTTACTTCTTGCAATTTTTCCACTGTATCATCAAACAAATAAATTGATTCAGGTTTGTCATTTTGAATTCCTTTGAGATGACTCATTTGGACAGGACTTTCGTATGTTGAATAGTGTTTACTCTTAGTATTCAGAACTGTTTCTGACTTCTTGTAGCTTTCTGGATATTTCGCAACTCTCGTTACACAACTGAAAACGTCCAGATTCCTAGAATTGTCCTTATAATCCCTGTTCAAGATGTGATAAACCTGAGCTTTCTCACCATTCACTGATTCTTTAGATCCCCTTTCCGCATTCTTTGGTGATAGTTGTGATGATATACTTCCGTTCTCATACACACTTGAACTACTTTTTGGACTTTCACTATAACGCTGCTAGGGTTGATCGTCAGATAATGCATTGCTGACGCTCTGTACAATAGCTTTAGCTTTTGAGTGACCCTGTGGGATTATTTTATCATAACATATGTAGTATGTATACATTGCACAATCTCACTTATATATTAGTAGTGCAAAGCAATGAACATAAAAGTCTAACCATGCATAAAATGAGTAACTTTGGTAAAAGCAATTTTCTTTCCAAAATATATATCTATTTCTTATTCTTCCTCTTCAGAATTATTCACAGTTCCTTTTGATAGTAAAGGTTTGTGTGGAAAATCAATTTAGAATGGAATAGTATTACTAAATGACCAGTAACTAACCCGGATGTTGGCGATGTCGTGAAATACAGGATCTCTCTCTTTGGAGTGAATCGATGTTTTCCGTTCCGTCTCAGTTAATAGAACATTTTAAGTGGAAACGGATACATCGCCCACATTTCTGGAAAATAGAAAACAATAAATACGGTATATTTCGTTCATAAGATCTAGCATCCTGAGAGAGAGAGAGAGAGAGAGAGAGAGAGAGAGAGAGAGAGAGAGAGAGAGAGAGTGAGTGAGTGTGTGTGTGTGTGTGTGTGTGTGTGTTCAAATATATTCTACCGTATAACAGGTATTTTCTGGGGTTGTCATTTTTTTACGGATAGGATATATTCACAAAAGATTACAATCGCAAAATATATGTACATGCATATAGCTACATGTAGATTTAATGCAACCACAGAAACTGGAAACGCAGAATATAAGTAACTGTTAAGTACAGATCAAATAGCAAATATTTACAACCGCAGAAAATACCTGTCATACAGAAATTTGTTTTAAAAGTTTTTAAAGACAGAATATATTGTATAGTTCACTTCATGGTGTGTAAATGGATGTGGAGTACCACGTAAATAAAACTCAGACCTGTAGTTTCGTTTACATTTGTTCACGAAGAGGCATACAATGGATGTGGATAGGATTCCAACAAGCAATCCGCCACCCGCACTTCCAATGGCGAAAAACATACACTTCTTTTGTCTGGATGGTTCTGTGTTATCTATTATTAGAAGAGAATCAAGAATTATTTCTATCCTAAAGTTAAGCCTCAATCAATGATAATGGATACATCCAAATTATGTACTTTTACAATATCATTTTTTTTAAAACTCGAATAAGGTCCCATCATCGCATCCATGAAATCCTAACAAATCACCTTGAATTTCAGAGAGAACAACAATTGACGTTAAATACAAATGTTCGTAAGTGTATCCAGTATCAGCGCCCTGTTACAAACAGTATACACTGTCATAAGAAAGTCCTGTACTTAGATTTAGTATAAGAATAACTTGCACTATCTACTTTGACAAGAAAGATCAAATAGAGGAAAAAACAATGCATTAACTGTGAGGTATTGACAAGATACATTCAGAAAATCATGTATATCTTCTCGTTAAATTGTACTAATAACTTTTTTTTAAATACAATCGTTACTATGATAATAGAGATATGTTATTTTTCTACTACTTAATTGCAACGCTCAATGCAGTTAATTAAAGCAATGATATGATACATGAAAAGAGCTTGTTAATTTCTAGGAAAGCTGACAATACCGAATGCATTATGTATCTGGAAAAGAATCACAAAGCCAATATAACCCATTACATTAGTAATGAAATAAATTCGCCATTCTTATAACTATCAAATCCTTCAAGAAAATACAAGAATTCATATCATTTAGAGGACTTGTATCTATGCCAGAAATTGAAGGCATTGGATGTTATATATCAATCATGAAGGATAGGTTTCCAATTCCTCTCCTGTGGCTTGCTGCATTGCCACTTTGTAGCATGCAGATTTACGTACCTTTATCTGTGGATTAGCTGACTGGATATGGTTCACTCAGTTTATTCCATAACAATACGTTCTTATACATGCTGGGAAGTTGTTTTTTTTATCAAAATGATGTTATTTAATTATTGAAACATTATGAGTAGAATACCAAGTCAACTATTTAGTTATCTAGTTTAGTAGCTACAGTGTCAATTTATATATTTTGGTAAGTAGCTGTATATAAAACCGAAGTTTATCCATATTTCCATGACTACGTTCCCAGACATAAAGCTTACAAAACGCCCACAACATATATTTCCAATTTTCCCAGACCACCTCATTACATATATATGCTGATGTTTATTGATCCGTACCATTATTTGGAATCCCTCTCTTCATTTCTCCCGTAGAGCAGTTGTCTAGTTTACATTGTTTCATGTTGCAATACGATGTAGGAATTTCGTAAACGTTTTGTCCAATATCGACCATCTTTGGCTCGGGAAATCCGGACATAATTATCGCTTCAGTCTCTATAAACATGATAAGTTCATCTTTTAAGAACTTATGGCTTTTAAAGAAAACATTAGATGAACGTATTTTCTACTTATGAGACGGTTTTAAAAGTTCAACATTAATTTTGTTCTCACTGGTACTTCGGCAGTTGACAGGAAAACAATCTGAAATTATCAATAAATCTTTGACGTAAGATCATATTAATATATTTTTTTTATGTTTTCTTCATTTAAGCCATACAAATGTATGCAATTGAACAAAAGGATTGAAGTCTTACCTTGAAAATAAATTGATTTTGGTTGTTTGCAGATATGCTGTAATTTATAAATGATTTCTTTGCATTGTGTTGTATCGATGGACATCGTTATCATTGTTCTACACAATGACCGCTGGTGGGAGTCCTGAACAATATACTTTTTGATTTCTTCCAATTGCGTGTCTTTGTATATGCATGATGACTTCCCCATGTATACAAATATAACTGTAAATAAGCATATTCAAATGCTTATCAAAGCAATGGTATGTTTTGTTCATGTTGTCATGCAATGTATTCTCAGTAACTATTAATATCTTTATCATAAGTATGACATACCTGTGTACATAGTGTTTACTTTCCTATTGCTGATTTGAAAACAATTATCCTCTAACGTCATGGGGATATTGTTATCGGTATGAATAAACGAGAAACAACTGAAATATTGCAATTGTATTGCTATTATAGCTATTGTCTACATTACAAAGCAGATGTATGAAACAGTGTTCTTTAAAACAAAAAAGACTATGCTCTCTTGGAGGAATTTATTTTTTAATATAATAATTTGTTATTATAAGTATCGAAAAAGCATAATGCAATCTTTTGATATACATATAGTACTTACCTTACATGATTCTGTGTGTGAACAGGAAGTGCCAGACAAACAATGAAGACGATCAGTAACAATACACCTGTTGAATTAGTTAGCAATGTGCTGTTCATATTATTCCGAATACGCTAATTGATGAAGTATGCGTGGAAAATTGAATCCGCGTTTTCCCAACTCTCTATTTTGTATTGTTTATAGGGGGTATGGGAGTGATTACTATTCGTTAATTCACCTTTCATACCGTAGTTACAGTCCAATTCATTATATAGATCTGATCCTTAGACGAATATGACTCCAGTCTTTGGCACACTATTTTTCTTTTTAGTTCTTAGAAGTCTATTGTTATATCGGATTTCCAATATTTCGGCTTGAACATCACTGAAGAAACATTATTTGTCTAAATGCGCATCTGGTGCCTCAAAATTAGTATCTTTTTACATTTTTAAAATTGCCAGTGGCACTATCCAATGTTAAGTGAATGATGACAGTGTTGATATATCAACCCATGTAGAAATATTAGTTATACGTATCGGCACTACGTATTATATTTTTCAATTTATCATTTCATCAGGTGAATATATACTACCTATAATATTGCTATATGACAGGTTAAAATGAAACAAGAGTAATGCGTAATGATGTGAATATCTATACTTACGATACACAGAGGAGGTCCTCTCCATGGATAGCATTGATAAAAATACACTCTCACAACGAAACATTTAACGGTTTATCAACCGAGTGGTAGATGTAAATTTCAAATACTGACAAAATTTGTTCATTGAAGTGGCTTTAATTTCATGTCGTATTTGAATTTCCTGGTAATGACTTTCATCATACTAACTGCAACTTAATTTTTGTAATAGATGTTATTTTCTTTGTTTAGGGTGATTCCCTATATTTGTGAAAAGAACGCATTTCTATGTAGTAAAGTTATTTTCCAAAAACGCCGTGATAAAATGTATTGAATTGATACCAGTATTCCAATATTATTAGCTAGCTGTGCATAGTTTTACTTACAAAATCCTAAACATAATAATTAAACATTCTTGATGGATATCCTTCAATCAATGAGAACTAATTGATGTACTAAGACGTTCGTAGCTTCAATTCCTAAACCGTTTATCATTTTATACAACAAGAGCACTGCCTTACAATAAAACAATGATCAGATAATATGTATACTATATGTATACTAAATATATGCTTTGTAAATGATATGTTGATTTTTCACTCATTGAGGCGTAATGGATTTTAGCAGACCATTATATGTAACATAATTGGTTCTCCTATACATTAAGTATGCAGTTCCCCTGAACTTCGTGGGAAAGAAAGTAGAGTTGTAAATAGACATCCTATTGTATATGTGCATTAATGAAATAATAATGATCACGTTGAATTTAATTGCTTTGTCTTGGTCTAAAGAGTTACAGGAAGTATACATACTTTGATGGAGAAAGAACCACATTCTGCATGTAACGATATTTAATTCAGATTCCATTTGGATGATGGGGGATGTTAAATCATGGAAAACATATTTTATTCCTAAATATAGAAACTTTGAAATCATCAATCAAAAAAAAGATTATATACTATGAAATATAGCATTTTCATTGTCATTCATCTTGGGCTTATACGAGTTTGTTTATAAAGTAAACCGGAAATTAAACAATAATGAACACGAAGGCATGTTTTGCTTTTTCCGAAATCAACTTTTCATTTCCTATACACAGTAAAATATAATTTATATCCTTCGTAATCATATACTAATCTTGGTTACAAAAGATGCCATAAAGTGTCTTTGAAAGTTGTATACTAAGAGTGACGTAAATTTAAGACAGAAATTACAATGTTTTACTGGTGCACTTCATCATGGCCAAATTATCTTGGTTTAGAGTTTCGATATGGTACATTGTCAGAAATAATCTTTGTGTCAAGTATAACCTTCGAACATTTATTCATTATTGTGTAGCAGCTAGGCCAGTGATCATGGAATGCACTTTTTCATACCCCTACCCCTAAAGATGTCATTGACACTAACTATATTGACGTCTTGAGGTTGAAGTTCAGAAGTAAGATTTTCAAAGACTACGTCACCGGCATTGGTGACATCTCCATATGAGTGAAATATTCTCGAGAGGGACGTTAAACAATATACAATCAATCAGTCAATCAATAAAGACTACGTCATTTTTAGAGATTTAGTTCTACCACTAGGTCAGTGACGATTAAATTCACAGTTTGTGTTTCCCTTTTTCCTAGGATCTTTTCAACTCTAAATTTATTAACAAGTTGTCAAGTAGTTTGGAAAAAGAATTAAGAATGTTTCGAAGTTTACGACACGTGACCTACAATGCACCTTAACTGACAAACAGGTACATGTATATTCAAGTAACCTAATAGTGGTAAGTCATATTTTCTCCCTATCATACATTGAATCATGTGAGTCTGACTTGTCTTTAATTATTTGAAAGTGATTGAGTTCATATCATAAAATACGAAATAGACTTATTGAGATGATAACAGAGAGTGGGGAGTCACGTTCGTGGCAGTGCATTAATTATCAATGTACTTTTAAATAAATTTAACATAATTACGCGCATCTTTATACTTTATTTTCCGGTTCTGATGTAAAGATGGAATGCTGGTAACACCAATTTCTTTTACCCTTTGCCACGCCAAACTATTTCAAAACAAATATTTCAGTATCATTCAAAAGCATACTTTACTAAATCAATATCATGTATACTAATTTCTCCATGTATTTCTTAATTGACGTTATGGATCAAGGACCTCCCTATACTCTGTGCCTCCTATATCGTGGGATATCCAGTGCTAATCTTAAAAACAAAAACCGTTACATCAGTCATTTAATTGTCTTATCAGTATTGCAACGTTTTCCTGGGTTTTAATGTCCTGACTCCATGTTCAACTGCTGCGAACTAATGTTAATGTCAAACCCTTGTCTACGCGCTTGCAAAATCAAATCACATCCCATTTTTAAAATCTTGGATATTGGCACATCTTCCATAAAGCCTAAATAATGATCAGGATTTAATATCTCAATTGTATCATAAAAATGGATCAGTATTACCGAAATTGTATGAAAGTCAAAAACAGTGAAAATGACAACGTCCACATTCGGTACCAATATAGAATCAACAACTTTTAGAATCATGTAATTCATATTTAAAACGTTGATAAAGAATTATATCCATGATGATATTCTACTTGCGTGCGGAATTGTAAATAATGGGCGGATCTTTTTCTTCTTTTTCTCATTACAATCAGTGATATGTGTTGTGTACTTATTGATGAGAGTAGTTATCTATGCCATCCGGAGTTTCCTTGTTTGCCATTTTCACAATTTAGGTCACTCGGTGTAAACATCCTAGATACTCTCTTTACAATCTGATTTGGTATTTTTTGAGACAGAATTTATCCAAACACTTCGACAAGAGATAAAAATCTCTTGCCGTGGACTTCAACTCAACATTAGAATATATCGACGACGTTTTATCTATTAACAATAATCATTTTGAGTCATATGTCGACTCATTATATCCCAGTGAATTAAAAAAAAAGACAACAAAGACTTCCACATCTGTTACAGATTTGGATCTTCATTGACGGCAAACTAACAATTCCAGTGTATTGCAAATGGGATGAATTCAGTTTCTCCATCGTCAACTTACCATATTTAAGTAGCAATATTCCATTATCACATGTATATAGTGTTTATGTCTCTCAACTGATTCGATATGCAAGAACATGTTCTGCTTATGATCAAATGCCAAATCAAGACAGGCTACTAACAAATACGTTGATGTCACAGGAGTTTGAACAGTCTCGCTAAAAGTCAGTATTTCGCAAACTCTTTGGTCGTTAGAATGATCTAATTTACAAATACAACCTGTCATGAGGTGAAATGTGCTAAAACGTCTTTCATAGCATTGTTAGGTCATTTGTTACATATTGGTTGTTGCTACAGGTTACGCTGCTTACCAGATCAAGATGTACATGTAGAACTCACGGCGGTGTGACCTGTTATAAGGGGATGCTTATTCCTCCTGAGCGCATGATTCCACCTTTAGTTTGCAAGGGATCAGTATTTGTACCACTCTTTATTTTGTATTCTTTATAAGATTGATGAGATTGATCACTTTTCGTCATGTTCACTTCTTCATAGGTAAAAAGTTGAATATGCATGTAGTGAATATGCATCTTTTAGAGATTGCCAGTATCGCTGCTGTGATTCACTGGACCTTTAAGCTTCAACAGAAGGAAGACACAATATCAAAGGCCCACTGCTTTCT
This sequence comes from Ostrea edulis, assembly GCF_947568905.1. Taxonomy (NCBI): domain Eukaryota; kingdom Metazoa; phylum Mollusca; class Bivalvia; order Ostreida; family Ostreidae; genus Ostrea; species Ostrea edulis. The sequence goes on along the minus strand of NC_079170.1, from coordinate 59,592,183 downwards.
GCGAAGAGTCTAGTAAATTTCCATTTTTATCGCCCCTTCTAGGAAGAGAGGCATATTGCTTTGCACCTGTCGGTCAATTCGTCGTTCGGTAGATTATATATGTTGTCCGCTCAATATCTTGAGAACTATTCACTTGACCGTAATGCTATTTCATGTGTAGGTTGGTTATGAGTAGTAGAGGACAAATTGATTTTCAGGTCAAAACGTCAAAAGTCAAAGGTCAATCTGCTCAGATACTGCTTGCTCAAAATTTTGACAATCATTTGCTTGACAGATATCAATCTTTTTACACTGGTACATCCTAAGGAGTAGATTACCCCTGTTGATTTATAGGTCACATGGTCAAAACTCAAGGGACAACTGGACATAGTAATGAAAGATGAAGATAACGAACACTGATCAATCAATCTCATAACTCTAATAAGCAATAAAAATAAAGAGTAGGGCAAACACGGACCCCTGCATATACCATAGGTGGGATCATGTACCTAGAAGGAGTAAGCATCCCCTGTCGATCGGTCACCCCCGCCGTCAGTCCTATATCTTGGTCAGGTAAACGGAGTTATCCGTAGTCAAAATCAGTGTGCCAAGAACGGACTAACAATCGGTACGAAACAAGTCAGACAGCATTTGACCTAATGATAGGTTGTATTGGCAAACTATATCGTTATAACAACCATACAATTTGCAAAATTCTGAATTTCAAACGAGACTGTTGAAACCCCTGCATCATCAAATTATTTGTCAATATCTTCTCTCGATTTAAAAAACTGACCATATACAGAACAAGCTCTTACATATTGTATCAGTTGAGAGATATAAACATCATATGCAGGTAATAATGGAATATTGCTACATAGATATGGGAAATTGACGATGGAGAACCTGAAATCATCCCGTGTGTCATAAAGTTGAGTTGCTAGTTTGCCATTGATATATATTTCCAATAAAATATCTAAGTATGTAGCGGAAGTGGACGACTCTGTGGTGTCCTTCATTTCACAGAGACATATCGAATCGACATACAATTTATGAATGAAAATTATTATTATCATTCAATGTATTTTCTCTTGTATTTGCTTGATTGGCACCAAAAAGGAGTAGCCTATCCCTATTGATTTCAGGTCACAAGGTTAATCAACTTTAGACATAAGGAGACATTGTCTACTCAATATCTTGAATCGTCTTGACAGTACTGTCAATGAAATTTTGCATTTTTATAACCCTTTTCAATTTAGCACCACCGGGGCATATGATTTTCAAACATTTCTTGTATTGAAGTAAACTTAATCAGTAGATATATATCACTATGTTAAATCTATACTAGTATTTAATAGGAGGTCAGAAGTATAAGAATATGCGTCTGCATAAACTGAAAGCGGGATCCTCGTTTACTTTAAGGGATCTTAGATACCAAGAATTACTTCAATATATCATACATGTGCAATAACTATTTATTGAGTGGCGGGAATGTCTTTTTCCTCCTGTTTTTTTTTTTTTTTTTTTTTTTTGCATATTTCCTACATTTTGTATCATCGCAACAATCTGATTGATCTCTTTGCATTTATTTTAGCATGGCAATATCTCCTGAATGAATCTTTACTCGAACAATGTAAATTATATTCTGAAACAAAAGGAAAATATATCAGAAATGAATTTATGTATACAAACTTACACTCCATATTGTTCGTTTTCAGCAAATAATCTCCAAACTCTTCATCTAAAGAAAATCTATTGATCCGATAAGCACATGCGTCGAAGATGACAGAGAGTTGTCGTACCTGCCATAGTTGTTGGCTTTGATTTTTGATTCGGGTTAGAGATCTTAAATGGTAAATTTTTGCGCAGTCTGGATAATCCCCATATTTCTGTAAACTCCCTTAAACGTTTGGATGTTCGAGTGATTTTTTTCGGGCTTTATTGATATTCAGGTAAAACACTGATTGGCTAGTTCAAAAGGGTAATTGAAACTATACTGTACTTTTACGCGCAATAAAGATTTTCTATTGAAAGATAAAAACAGATTAAGCGTTCTTTCCTTCGGGATATTGAAATCATTACCCGTACCTTTTGTAGAGCAGTTCTGTAATTGATGCATGCATTGCTTCATGTTACAGTGAGATGTAGGAATCTCGTAAACACCTTGTCTAAAAATGCCGAGCTTTGGTTTGGGGAATGCGGACATAAGTATCGCCTCAGTCTCTAAAATGATAAAAAGTTCATCGTTAAGAAATTTCTTATTTTCAAAGACAGCATCTACAGCAAAGTATTATTTACTTATGGAGTTGTTGTAAATGTTCACCATTCATTTTGTTCTCACTGGTACCTGGGCAGTTGACAGAAAAACAATCTGAAATTTTATAAAGACAATTGATGTAAAGCCAGACAAATATTTTGTTTTCTTCATTTTAGCCATACGTATTTCTACAATTGTCAGTTTAATTTATCAAAACAAAGGGATGAAAGTCTTACCTTGAAAATAAATTGACTTTGGTCGTTTGCAGAATTCCTGTAACTTATCAATGCTTTCTGTGCATCGTGCTATATCAATTGACATCGTCATCATTGTCCTACACAATGGCCGCTGGTAAGCGTCGTGAATGATACACTTTTTGATTTCTTCCAACTGCATGTCGTCATATGAGCATGAAGACTTCCACACATATATAAATATACCTGTATACATGTATATTGAAATACATATCAATGCAATACTATGCTCTTGTTCCTGTTGTTGTCATGCAATGCATTCTCAGTAATTGGTAATATCTTTATTATGAGTATGACATACCTGTATACATAGTGTTTGTTGTGTTGTCGCTGATTCTAAAACAAATATCCTCTAACGTCATGGGACTATTGGTATCGGTGTGAATATACGAGAAACAACTGAAATATTGCAATTCTAAAATTATGGTTATTGAGTACAATTGCATAGCAGGTGTATGAAACAACGCTCTTTACAAAAAAGAACTGTGCTCTTATAACATTATTATACATTGGAGGATTTTAATTTTTTATATAATGCTTTGTTAAAGTATTCAAAAAGCGTAAGGCAAATTTTTAAACGGTGCCTGTGAACATTCTTCTGCGTATGAACAGGACTCACCTGACAGACAATGAAGAATATCAGCAACAACACACCTGTTGATTTGGACAGTAATGTGTTGTTAGTTTGTTTCAGAATACGCTAATTGATGTGGAAATTTGAAACAGTAGTTACACTCAAATTTATGATATAAAGAATGCCCGGGGCACTATCCCTTGTTAATTGAATGAAGACAGCGTTGATAAATCGATCCGTGTAGAAATATTAGCGATCAGTAACGGCATTGCATTTCATATTTTATCAATTTACCATTGTGTAATATATATTGCATATATTACTTCTATATGACACACGTTCAAATAAAATAAGCGGTATGCGTAATGAAATGAATATCTATACTTACAGTACACAGAGGAGGTCTTCTCCATGGATAACATTGATAAAAAATTCACTCTTACAGTGAAACTGTTAATGGTTTATCAACCGAGTGGTAGATGAAAATCATGTCAATATTTTCAAACACTGACAAAAATAGTTCATTGAAGTGGTTTTATTTCATTTGAATTTCCTGGCAATGACCATCATCATAATAACTACAACCGGGTTTTTGTCATGGAGGAGACTTTTTGTTTATGTCTATTTCCTGTATTTGTGAGTGAAAAAACATTTTTAGGTAGTAAAGTTATTTTCCAAAAACGCCAAATGTTGAATTAATATAAGTATTCCAATGTTATATACGGAAGCCGATAGACACCAGGGTATAGAATATTCATTTAACTGGCCGTCGCAATTTCATTCATGTGGCGGCTGCAACTTGAATTATCTGGCGGTCGCCATTCAATTTATACATGGCGACTGCCAATTTCTAAAACAATTTTATTCAAATTGCTGAGTGATTATTTTGGAAAGATTTAGAATAGTACGCAAACACGTAGCATCGGTTTTCAAAGTGTAGGGATCCCGAGGGGATCCGGGTTAGAGTAGGTCCTCAGTATCCCTTGCTTATCGTAAGAGGCGATTAAATGGGGCGGTCCTTCGGATAAGACCGCAAAAACCGAGGTCCCGTGTCACAGCAGGTGTGGCACGATAAAGATCCCCCTGCTCAATGGCCATAGGCGCCGAGCATGGACCGAAATTTTACAGCCCTTCACCGGCAGTGGTGATGTCTCCATATGAGTGTAATAGTTTCGAAAGGGACGTTAAACAATATTCAATCAATCGATCAATCAAAGTGTATGGACAGTCGGAAAATTGTCTGCTACAATTGTTGACAAGCAGACAAGGAACCTAAAATGCTTCTTTTTTTTTGCCCAAACTTCATACTCCTACACTGGAGGTTGGGGGCTCCGTTCGTCCTTCAGTTCATTCCTTAATACATGCTTACCATTATGTGCTACCACTAAAGGAATGGTGTGGGGGCCAATCCGGCAATTAATCTTATTTCACATGTGAAAATAACTTACTTTGCATATGAAAAATAAAAGAAACGAACGATGTCAAAAAAGTGAAGGGTCAGCACCCTGGTTCTACGTGCCTGATACGCTGGTATATTAAGTTAGGTTCAGTTCAGTTTATCAACACAAAACCATACGGTTTACAGGCATAAAGACTTGCTCATGCGCGAATCTGTCGATATTTTATATCGTGAACATTTATATAAAGTTGTAAATTAACAGCACAATCGCAAATCATCAATGCTCTTAATTGTATATCACATACACATTACTAAGAATTGGAGAGGGGGGTTACAGGGATTACATCCCTTTGGTTTACAGAGAGAGAGAGAGAGAGAGAGAGAGAGAGAGAAGAGTTGAATAACTGGCAGCAGAAATATAAATTAAGTGGTGTCCACCAGTTAATTTATGTGGCAGATAAATTAACTGGCGGCCGCCAGATAAAAAGTGGCGGTCGTCATATAGATTAAGTGGCGGCCGCCAGATATATTAACTTACGGTCACCAGATAGATTAATTGGCGACCTTCTTTTATATTGCGACCGCTAGATAATAAGTGGCTGTCGCCAGTTAGATTAAGTGGCGATCACCACATGAATTAAGTGGCGGCCGCCAGTTCCAATGTATATTAATTCTCTACTCTGGCACTTATCGGCTTCCGTAAAATTCAGAATTCTGAATCTTGAGGTATCATTTGCGACTCAAAGACAAGTATTTCATATGTACACGATCAAACATAAGGCGAAAACTGCATAGATTGGTTCTCCTATGCAATAAGTATGCAGTTCTTCTCAGCTTCGTGGGAAAGCAAAAAGCGTCGTGAAGATATATCATATTGTATATGGAATGAGAGTACCAAATCCCCGTATGCGTAACCCGGACGCAGTTTACCCAAGATTGAGCGGAGGTATAAATGTCTAGGTGTTGCGTGATTGGCTAATATCAAGAGTGATATTATTTGGAATTGAGAGAAATGTTATAGAGGTTCAAATTAATTGTCAGGATGAAAAATTATCGCACAAAATCGAGAAATGACTGCGGAAATTACCATGGTAGGGGCGTGCTTAAAATGAAGTGTGTAATTTACTGCAGATTGCTATGTATTGTAAAAAAAAAAAAAAAGTACAAATTTTGCCTTTAAAAGGCACGGGACCCTATATATTTTTTTGTCATTTTTTATCAACACTTGGAATGAACTTTGAAATGTTTGCGGTCATTTGTTTAAAATAGATATATAATTAATTAGTGAGAGGGCCAAAGGTTAACATTGAGGTCTATGGGAAATGAATTGGTACTCTTTTCCCTATAGAGGCCTCATCAGGTAAGTTTTCAATCCGCAAATAATGCTTATTTCACTTTATTTGAAACCAGAATCACGTTTTTCATACATTTTTATGAAAATTGGATCACACAAGAGCCATTGGGATTGAGATCACAAAATTTCAGTTTTTCGAAGTTCTATAACGATAAATTAGTATGGGGTTCTGAAAATATCCCAGTAAAGGGGGAAGGGTAATACCAGAGAAGTACCAGGTGCCGCGCATAAAGTACAGAGATGCCTCACCAGGTGTTAGTATCTTTCATATCAACCATTTCTGTCATTAAAGGCTGTGTATCAGCCTGGAGATCCTGCTTTGTCTCGGAGGCAGATTTCTACGGAAGGGGGTGGGGTACAAGTTTTATAGATCGGGAAAGTTGGCTACTAGTAACCAGCGACTAGTAACTGGCTACTTAAAACGAGAAAAGTTGGCTACTGGTAGCCAGCTACTTGAACCAGGAAAAGTTAACTACTAGTAGCCAGTTACTTGTAGCCAGCTACTAAAAGTATGAAAAGTTAGCTACTCGTAGCCAGCTACTACAAAATATAAAAGTTATAATTACAGATAGCTCGCTACCAGATAAAGGTTAATGAGTTTGAAAATTATTATCGATCAGATTTATTTCTAAATAGGACGGGGAGTCGTATGAAATTTCATGCTCAATTATCTCCAATTACATAACGTTGCAATGTAAAATACGAATAAATTTTTTCAACTGAGTGTTTACTTTTAAAGTGATACGGATTGAATTCAGACCTTCAATCATTTGATATACCATCCATTTTGAGATATCTGCTACTTTTACAATTTGATTCGAGTTACCCTGAAATTTCAACATAAGTGTGAATACCGTAAGAAACTTTATGTTTGTATTAGATATCTGACGAATTTACGACTATACATATGGCAAGAAGTGATAGATGGTGTTTAGGTACTCCACGAATTTTCAGATATCGCTCTTTAGGAAATCTGTTACTTATACATTTTGATTATCGGTACAATGAAATTTGAAGATCCGTGTGAATACCTTAAGGAACTCCGTGTTTATATCATATATTTAACTAACTTACAACGATACGTATGGCGAGTAGTGATATTGGGTATCGTGATATGTCATCAATTTTCAGATATCACGCTTAAGGAAGTCAGCTACATATACCTTTTGATGGCAGGTAAACTGAAATACCAAGTTTTTCGCAAATATCTTAAGGAACTCTGTGTTTGTATTAGATATGTGACTAATTTACAATTATCAAAGTGAAGAAGAGTGATATTAGGTATCTTGACATGCCATAAATTTACAGATATCATGCTTAAGGAAGTCAGCTACTTATACATTTTGATTCCTGGTGTCCTGAAATTTCAAGTTTTTCATAAATATCTTAAAGAACTCTGTGCTTGTATTAGATATCTGACTAATTTACAACTATCCATGTGAAGTGGAGTGGTACTAGGTATCTTGATATGCATTAATTTTGAGATATCACGCTTAAGAAAGTCAGCAACTTATACCTTTTGATTGCAGGTAACCTGAAAATTAAAGTTTTTAGAAAATATATTAAGGAACTCCGTCTTTGTTTTAAATATCTGATAAATTCTCAATGCACATATGACAAAATCTGATATTAGGTATTTTGATATGCCATCAATTTTTAGATATCACGCTTAAGGAAGTGAGCTACATATACCTTTTGATTCCTGGTAACCTGAAATTTCAAATTTTTCATAAATATCTTTTAAAAATATGTATTTGTATTAGATATCTGACTAATTTACAACTATCCACGTGAAGAGATGCGATATTAGGTATCTTGATATGCCAAGAATAATCGGATATCATACTTAACGAAGTCAGTTACTTATACCTTTTGATTCCAGGTAACATGAAATTTCAAGTTTTTCATAAATATCTTAAAGAACGCCTTGTTTGTATTAGATATCTGACTAATTTACAACTATCCATGTGAAGTGGAGTAGTATTAGGTATCTTGATATGCCATCAATTTTGAGAAATCACGCTTAAGGAAGTCAGTTACTTATACCTTTTGATTCCAGGTAACCTGAAATTTCAAGTTTTTCATAAATATCTTAAAGAACTCTGTGTTTGTATTAGATATCAATCTAATTGAAATTAGATGTTGGATCCGCTGGCATACTCGCTACACAAATATCTAAAAACATCCTATAGAGGGTCACGTCAGAGGTCAAATTCGGTATCACTCTAGACTTATCGGCTTCAACAAACATTCAATGATTTTGCGAGCGGTGATTTCATTGGTCAATCGAATTTGACCTCTGACGTGACCCTCTATGGGATGTTGTTAGATGTTTGTGTAGCGAGTATGCGAGCGGATCCAACATCTAATTTTGATTAGATTGTATTAGATATCTGACTAGTTTACAACTATCCATGTGAAGTGGAGTGGTGCTAGGTATCTTGATATGCCATCAATTTTGAGATATCACGCTAAAGAAAGTCAGCTACTTATACCTTTTGATTGCAGGTAACATGGAATTTCAAGTTTTCTACCAATATTCTAAGGAACTCTGAGTTTGTATTAGATATCTGACGAATTTACAAGTATCAAAGTGAAGAAGAGTGATATTAGGTATCTTGACATGCCATAAATGTCCAGATATCACGCTTAAGGAAGTCAGTTACTTATAACTTTTGTTTCCTGGTATCCTGAAATTTCAAGTTTTTCATAAATATCTTAAAGAACTATGTGCTTGTATTAGATATCTGACTAGTTTAAAACTATCCATGTGAAGTAGACTGATATTAGGTGTCTTGATATATTATCAATTTTTAGATATCACGCTTAAGGAAGTCAGCAACTTATACCTTTTGATTTCTGACAACCTGAAATTTCAAGTTTTTCATAAATATCTTAAGGATCTCCTAGTTTGTATTAAATATCTGACTAATCCGCAAGTACATATATCTGCGATTAGAAAAATAGTTACGGACAGAATTGTGGTTGAGAAGTACTTGCTGCTACGAAACTGTAAATATGATGAATATGAAACTCACTGGCAGAGAATATGTGAAAATCTATGTTAGTAATTAGGTCTATTTATACTTTTTCATCAAATAGGTTTGTGCTTCTTTTTTGTGTTTGATCAATAGATATATTATATCTAGATCTATTATACTTATCAAAATTTGTTACCAAGAAAATAATACCTTATGTACCTCTCTCTCTCTCTACCTACCTCTCTCTCTCTCTCTCTCTCTCTCTCTCTCTCTCTCTCTCTCTCTCTTCTGAAAAAGATTTTTACATCATGCATATACTTACATAAAAGAATAAGGTAAATATGAAATGTAGACAGTATATTATTGAGTTCGTATTTTAAAATGAATTTAATATGTTGTGAAAATATCCATGTAACATATCTCCCACATGTATGCAACAGTGTATGTATGAAGTGAAAATTTTGTAAATAAAAAAATTATAAAAAAAAAAAAAAAAAAAAAATCTGACTAATTTACAACTATCCATGTGAAGTGAACTGATATTAGGTATCTTAATATGCCATAAAATTTTAGATATCATGCTTAAGGAATACTTTTGATTGCAGGTAAACTGAAATTTAAAGTTGTTAGAAAATATTTCAAGGAGCTCCGTGTTTGTTTTAGATATCTGATTAATTTACCAATGCACATATGACAAGATGTGATATTACTTATATTGATATGCCATCAATTTTCAGATATCACGTTTAAGGAAGTCAGCTACTTATACCATTTGATTCTAGGTAGACTGAAATTTCAAGTTTTCCGTACATATCTTAAGGAACTCTGCGTTTGTATTAGATATATCATTAATTTACGATCTCACATATGACAAGGAGTGATATTAAGTATCTTATTATGATATAAATTTTCAGATATCACGCTTAAGGAAGTTAGCTACTTAGACCTTTAGATTCCTGGTTACCTGAAATTTCAAATGTTTTGTAGATATCTTTTAAGGAACTGTGTGTTTCTATTAGATATCAGACTAATTATCTACTATCAACCTGAAGAGGAGTGATATTAGGTATCTTGATATGCCATCAATTGTCAGATAGATGTGTTAGATATCTGACTAATTTATCTTTGCCGATATTACAGAGCTTTATATGAACTGTCTTGATATGCAATCAAGTTTGAGATATCACGTTCGACGAAGTCAGCTACTTATACCTTTTGATTCCAGACATCTTGAATATTAAAGTGTTTTGTATATAGCTTAAGGAACTCTGTTTCTGTTAGATATCTGACTAGTAAACTACTATCCACTTGAAGAGGTATGATAATAGGTATCAAGATACCTAATATCACTCCTTTTCACGTGGGTGGTTGTAAGTTAGTCAGATATCTAATACAAACGCAGAGATCCTCAAGATATTTACGGAAAACTTTAAATTTCAGGTTACTTAGAATCAAAAAGTATAAGTAGCTAACTTCCTTAAGGGTGATATTTGAAAAATGATGGCATATCAAGATACCTAATACCACTCCACTTCACATGGATAGTTGTAAATTAGTCAGACATCTAATACAAACAAGGCGTTCTTTAAGATATTTATGAAAAACTTGAAATTTCAGGTTACCTGGAATCAAAAGGTAAAAGTAACTGACTTCCTTAAGCGTGATATCTAAAAATTTATGGTATATTAAGACACCTAATATCAGTCTTCTTCACGTGGTTAATTGTAAATTAGTCAGATTTCTAGTACAAACACAGAGTTCCTTAAGATATTTATGAAAAACTTAAAATTTCGGGTTACCTGCAATCAAAAGGTATAAGTAGCTGACTTCGTTAAGTATGATATCCGAAAATTGTTGGCATATCAAGATACCTAATATCACACCTCTTCACGTGGATAGTTGTAAATTAGTCAGATATCTAATACAAATACATAGTTTTTTAAGATATTTATGAAAAATTTGAAATTTCAGGTTACCAGGAATCAAAAGGTATAAGTAGCTGACTTCCTTAAGCGTGATATCTAAAAATTGATGCCATATCAAGATACCTAGTATCAGATTTTGTCATATGTGTATTGGTAAATTAATCAGATATCTAAAACAAAGACGGAGTTCCTTAATATATTTTCTAAAAAACTATAATTTTCAGATTACCTGCAAAAAAAAGGTATAAGTTGCTGACTTTCTTAAGCGTGATATCTCAAAATTAATGCATATCAAGATACCTAGTACCACTCCACTTCACATGGATAGTTGTAAGTTAGTCAGATATCTAATACAAGCACAGAGTTCTTTAAGATATTTATGAAAAACTTGAAATTTCAGGATACCAGGAATCAAAAGGTATAAGTAGCTGACTTCCTTAAGCGTGATATCTGTAAATTTATGGCATGTCAAGATACCTAATATTACTCTTCTTCACTTTGATGATTGTAAATTAGTCACATATCTAATACAAACTCAGAGTTCCTTAAGATATTTGCGAAAAACTTTTTTTTTTTTTTTTTTTTTTTTTAAACATACACACAGTATATATATATACATACATTCTGCAAAGAAACTTGTACAAAATGTTTATAAGAACTATCAAAGGTATATGTATATATTATTTTCTGAGAGAGAGAGAAAGAGAGAGAGAGAGAGAGATGAGTTCAGTCATTATTTAATATATTTTAAAAGGGTACATATATATTGAAATTTATAAAAAAGATAATTTTTAAACAAAAAATAAACAGCAACAGCAAACAAACGCTCAATGAAATAAATGATTCCAGCGGTTCCAGCAGGTGTCAAACAAATCTTTTTCACCATATTTGCGAAAAACTTGATATTTCAGTTTACCTGCCATCAAAAGGTATATGTAGCTGACTTCCTTAAGCGTGATATCTGAAAATTGATGACAAATCACGATACTCAATATCACTACTCGCCATACGTATCGTTGTAAGTTAGTTAAATATATGATATAAACACGGAGTTCCTTAAGGTATTCACACGGATCTTCAAATTTCATTGTACCGATAATCAAAATGTATAAGTAACAGATTTCCTAAAGAACGATATCTGAAAATTCGTGGAGTACCAAAACACCATCTATCACTTCTTGCCATATGTATAGTCGTAAATTCGTCAGATATCTAATACAAACGTAAAGTTTCTTACGGTATTCACACTTATGTTGAAATTTCAGGGTAACTCGAATCAAATTGTAAAAGTAGCAGATATCTCAAAATGGATGGTATATCAAATGATTGAAGGTCTGAATTCAATCCGTATCACTTTTAAAGTAAACACTCAGTTGAAAAAGTTTATTCGTATTTTACATTGCAACGTTATGTAATTGGAGATAATTGAGCATGAAATTTCATACGACTCCCCGTCCTCTTTAGAAATAAATCTGGTCGATAATAATTTTCAAACTCATTAACCTTTATCTGGTAGCGAGCTATCAGTAATTATAACTTTTATATTTTGTAGTAGCTGGCTACGAGTAGCTAACTTTTCATACTTTTAGTAGCTGGCTACTAGTAACTGACTACTAGTAGCTAACTTTTCCTGGTTCAAGTAGCTGGCTACCAGTAGCCAACTTTTCTCGTTTTAAGTAGCCAGTTACTAGTAGCTGGTTACTAGTAGCCAACTTTACCGATCTAAATTTTATCATATAATCTAATCTGCAGGAAACCAGGTAATACCCATTTTATTTATTGGGTACCTATATAGTGAAAGTTTCATAATATAGTAAAAGTATGCATAATTCTCCATTTTCTACTTAATATAAGAGTATATTTGAACAATTTTTGTGGAATTTTCAGGAAATTTGGGGTCATTCTCAAATTCCGGGTAGAATCCACCCTGATGAAGATATGAACAAAATTTTATCTTAAAATGATTGTATATTCTATTACAAACAAATCACATGCGATTTACAGATATAATATTTATTACAGTCGTAAGCTAGATGACGAACTTGAGACAGGTGTCAGAATCATTCATTCCCTGTAATGGCACTGTCAGCAGACGGTACACTTGTTAAGGGGTTTCACAATACCCTTCACATTGAAGTTTCAGAACTAAATTTTCATCCATATACACTCTAGTATGTAAAGTCTTTGAAAATAACAAATTTGCCTTATTTTAAGGTCGTTAACATTATGAGTATAGGAATGAGAGTACCAAACCCCGTATGCGTAACCTGGACGCAGTTTACCCAAGATTGAGCGGAGGTATAAATGTCTAGGTGTTGCGTGATTGGCTAATATCAAGAGTGAAATTATTTGGAATTGAAAGAAATATTATAGAGGTTCAAATTAATTGTCAGGATGAAAAATTATCGCACAAAATCGAGAAATGACTGCGGAAATTACCATGGTAGGGGTGAGCTTAAAATGAAGTGTGTAATTTACTGCATATTGTTATGTGTTGTAAAAAAGTACAAATATGGCCTTTTTAAAAAGGCACGGGACCCTATATATTTTTTGTCATTTTTTATCAACACTTGGAATGAACTTTGAAATGTTTGCGGTCATTTGTTTAAAATAGATATAGTTAACTAGTGAGAGGGCCAAAGGTTAACATTGAGGTCTATGGGAAATGAATTGGTACTCTTTTCCTTGTAGAGGCCTCATCAGGTAACTTTTCAATCCGCAAATAATGCTTATTTCACTTTATTTGAAACCAGAATCACGTTTTTCATACATTTTTATGAAAATTGGATCACACAAGAGCCATTGGGATTGAGATCACAAAATTTCAGTTTTTCGAAGTTCTATAACGATAAATTAGTATGGGGTTCTGAAAATATCCCAGTAAAGGGGGAAGGGTAATACCAGAGAAGTACCAGGTGCCGCGCATAAAGTATAGAGATGCCTCACCAGGTGTTAGTATCTTACATATCAACCATTTCTGTCATTAAAGGCTGTGTATCAGCCTGGAGCTCCTGCTTTGTCTCGGAGGTAGATTTCTACGGAAGGAGGTGGGGTACAAGTTTTATCATATAATCTAATCTGCAGGAAACCAGGTAATACCCATTTTATTTATTGGGTACCTATATAGTGTAAGTTTCGTAATATAGTAAAAGTATGCAGAATTCTACATTTTCTACTTAATATAAGAGTATATTTCAGCAACTTTTGTGGAATTTTCAGGAAATTTGGGGGAGTTATCCGTAGTTAAAATCCATGTGTCAAGAACGGCCTAACAATCGGTATGAAGCATGTGAGACAGCATTTGACCCAATGATAGGTTGTATTGGTTAATGTACTAGATACAGTGCCATTTTATATGTTTTGGTAAGTAGTTATATAGAAAATTGAAGTGCAATCCTATTTTCATGGCTAAGTTTCCTAGGGCAAAACTTAAAAAACGCTCAAGTGTTCTTTAAATTACAACATGTATTTCCAACCTTTACAGGTTGAAAGAAGAAATGTACGCTGATGTTAAAGCTGACATGAATTCATAAATATAGTATAATTGTATATGCCCGCCATATTTCTTTGCTAATCCGCCATATTAGTTGGAATTTCTATTGTTATATGTATCGGGGTTCGCATGGTATATAAGAGGACGAGCTTTGCTACGCTTCACTTCACATCAGTGTCTTCGATTTACCTGTGCGGGTAGCTTCGACAGGTAACACGTACATCTCCGATACTAATTTATAGGACATCAAGAAGAAATGAAATCACGTTTTGGAACACCACGCAGTGCTCAAAATTATAATAAACATATCGTACAGTAGTAAATCAATCTAAATATATATATTTGAATAAATATATATAGAATGCATTTTCTTTACGTGAACGTGCGTACATTTGCAGTAAATATGTCAAAACTATACAAAAATGAGGAGAAATATTTCATCTTTTATCTATTGATAAAATGGAATAAGCAAAGAGTATACAATCTATACCATTCACAATTACTTCAAGTAAAAGGCAAAGACATAAATACTACTGTACTTATAAAAATGGCATGTATGCTCGCCATGAAAACGCATCGAATGCGGATGTCTATATACCTGGGCCTACTCGTAATATCTGTAAAGGACCGCAGATGTACGTGTACACTTGTCGAAAATACTCTTAGTAGTAGTAAAATTCCCTTTATTTGCATAATCCATGAAACAAAACAATAAACTCCATTTGCATTCCAACAGTAAACAACATTGTCCATTGTACAGACACACTTAGCCCGTGCCGATCAGCTATCTTCAATCAGGGGAAGTATCAGAGTATAATATTTACCCTGTATTGTGCATGAATCCTTATACCATATAATTTACTGATCAGAGTATTGCAGATTTATAAATCAGGAAATCATTTAGGTACATAAATTTGCATATACAACACTGTACAAGTGTATGGGATGAGAGAGAGAGAGAGAGAGAGAGAGAGAGAGAGAGAGAGAGAGAGAACCGATGATCTTGTAATAATCGTGCTCTTATTAAGACAAATGATATCGTTAATTCAATAAAAAGAGAACAGTACTAGTAACTCAATATTGCTCTCATTAACTGATAATACAGATTTATTTGATTCATTAATTAAAAATTAAATATATTTTTAAATAATGTTATTTTCAATTACTTCATTTTAAGCTAATTTGGCGCTCAATAGATCTTATATATCTATGCCATTTTGCGTTATTACATTCTGTGTCGAACTCGACGCAAATTGTACTAATGCAAAATGTAATAATCGAGTTTATCATATTATGTGTCGTTATCAAACATCAAGGGGAGAGGACAAGAGTGTCTGTCACCCACCTTTAATAACAATATCCATTTTTGTTAGCTTGTAATGCAAATAAAAGATACATTGAGTGACAACCCCTCCCCACTTACCCCAGTTTGAAAGTTCTGATATAATAGTAGAAGACACACACCACCACCAATTAAGAAAATGAAGTTATGAGGCACTCATAGTAGAGGACTCTAACCACCCCATCCGACCCCCAACGATTGACGAAAATGAAGTGTAGGGGGGGGAATTATTGAGGTAGTCAAAGTAAAAGACTCTTTAACCCTTCACCCCACATTAGGACTTTGAACATCGGACAAAACATCTTGGTTTGTTTGGGTGTTTTGTTTTATTTTATTGCTGTTTTCGTTCATCTTTTTTTATTATTATTTTGAATGGCAAGAAATTTTGAAGAATCCAATTTTCCATTTTCCCCCTGTTGTAACCCCCCCCCCAACCCAACCCCAACCCCCCCCCCCCCCCCCCCCATGAAAAATGACGATACATGTCTGGTTATTACATGTACATTTTGTTTTGCAACACATGCATGCATACTAATTGTATGGTGCATGTAGAATTGCACCCTTTACCAAGTTTTTCTTCATTTACACAGTGTTAGGAATGATAAACCAAAATCACAGAACAAAATGCATAAAGACCAAGATATTTTCAAGCATAGGAACTTCATTCATGAATACATGAATACATAAATACATGTATTCAGAAAAATCGCATGCATGCATTGCAGGACTATAGCATTTGTGTGTTTTAACGTTTCTGTAACATGCCATAATGATTACTTTGAGGCTTGAGTGTAGTTTATTCATAAATATTTTCATTTCGTAGATCTGGCGCAATGGCCATACCGCTGTACGTAGAAATTTCAAATTCAAATGTATTCGATAAGATGTTAGTATCCATAAATCAGTAAAATTCGTGTTGAGCTTTTATTTGATATGATACAATGTCAATATACTGTAATGCATTAGTAGGATATGCAGAAGGCAAGAGTATAAGCATTTTCTTTTTTCATTATCAGTATCAGTATCTATATTATCACGAAACAACATTATATAATTTATATCCGGATTCATTTATACCGATTTAGATATCAATAAAAACAAAGCTGCATAGTTTGGGAGAGGGGTTTCTAATGAGTCTGATGAAATTAAAAGAAGGAACCCACCATTTGCATTCAAACTAGATATACTTCAACATGAATTCATTTCTGCTCTGACTGAAAGCATGGTTCTAAATTCGGGAACGAATCTTGCATACAAAATAATTAAATGGGGAACACATAAATTCGAGCTCCTTTGGAATTTAATGAAATGAAGATATCCACCTTTCTTTCAACATGAATTGATATGTTGTTTCAGGCACGAAAACAGGGGGTTGAGGTGGGCAGGAAGGCTAGCCTGCTTTCCCCACTTTTTTGACAATTTACTTTCTTCCCGTTATTCTAACATACAAAGTCAGTATTTTCTACATGCACAGTTCAAACTAATATTTTTTTTTAAATTTGTAATTAATTTAATTATAAGCATCAACTCCTGTAAGTTTTCAATATATTGTCAATCACAAATTTTTAAATAGCTGGAAATTTTTAATGCTTGCAATTGAAAGCTTACATTTATATAAGTGATCAATTTTCTTTCCTTCTGTTAAATGATATATTATAAATAGAAGTAGGACTCTCTCTCTCTCTCTCTCTCTCTCTCTCTCTCTCTCTCTCTCTCTCTCTCTCTCTCTCAATGAATATGGACATACAGAGACCGTAAATAATTATGTGGTTCCAAAAGAAACAACAAAACTATATTTTCGTTTATAAATTTCCTTTCATATGTGTCTTTGTGTAATGAACTGTTTATTATGGATTGCAAATGTAATACACGCATTTGCACACAGATGTATATTTTCGATCATTATTCCCTTATTTGTAAATCCAAGTTTGTATATGATCATCGAGAAATTTTGAATTGTGCACGCAATATATCCAACCAGATATTAGATTCTCCATTTCTATAAACTGCAAAACCTCGACCAGACAAGCATTCAATACAGGAAAAATTTTCGACGCCGACATCTCCCCTGATTGAAGACACACTGTTTGGCACGGGTGAAGTGTGTCGCAGTCTGTATAATGGAATGAGAACGTTTTGTAAAGTTCTAACGAGATACAAATGGAGTTTATCATTTTGTTTCGTGGATTTATCAGAATAAAGAGAATCTAATATTTTCGGTAAGTGCATATCTCCGATACCTGTTGAATAGACGCCCGTATTTGATACTTTTTTTGGCGATTATACCTTGTGCATTGCATATTATGCATATGGCATGCACCTTTTTTTTGCAAGAATTGATATAAATAATATATTTTATGCTCTTTGCTTATTCCATTCTATTAGTATGTAATTAGCAAATGATTTATCAGCATTTATTTTATTAGAAAATGCAAATACTTGCATGCACTTACAAGTATGCAAGAAAAGCTTTTTTTTTTCTTTCTTTCTTTTTTTTTTTTTTTTTGCATTTTTGTCTAACTTATCTAAACTTCCAGAATGTTGCATTAGTATACAATCAATATTTTGTGATTTTGAGCAAAGCATCAATGTTTTAAAATGTTATTTTATTTGTTTCTCATTCCCTATATATTACTATCGGAGATGTGCACTGGTCGAGTCCACCTAGAAAAATCACTCAAGTGAGACAATCATATTTGGGGTATATACGGGTAGAGTAAATTAGGGTACCTGAAAGAAATATGGCGGATAAGATGAGAAAGGTGTACGTATTTATTAATTCATGTCAGCTTTAAATATCCATATCATTTTTCGGAATCCTTTTCTTCATTTCTTCGGTAGAGCATTTGTCTAGTTTACATTGTTTCATGGTGCAGTGAGATGTAGGAATTTTGTAAACACCTTGTCCAATATTGCCTGTCTTTGGTTTGGGAAATCCGGACATATGTACTGATATATTCAGTCTCTATAAACATGAACGATTCATCGTTTTCAAGAAGGTTTCTGATTTTAAAGGAGGAATTCTACACCAGAGAGATGTGGATGAAAAGTCGAGGATATGTGCAACAATACTTTGAAATTGAAAACTTTCGAATTTCCTTTATTTTGTTAAAAAATGCAGTTTTATCAGAAAATAACCATTAAAACCCCGCTGAATTCGAACCCATGATTTACAGTTCAGCAGTTGACGCGCTAACCTACTAAGCTACTCAGCTATGCAATGATATTTGAAATGAATAGACAAATATTGCTGCTGTTTATATTTTTAACCATGACGATGTATAGTACTTCCTTAAAGAAAACATTTACAACAAAGTATTATCTGTTTATGAAGTCGTTTTAAAAGTTCACCATTTATTTTCTTCTTATTAGTACTTGGGCAGTTGACAGGAAAACAATCTGAAATTATGAATGATCACTGACGTAAAATCCTTTCAGTATTTTTTTTTTTTTTTTTTGCTATCGTAATGTATTCTTCACTTGAGCAATGCGTATTTCTGCAGTTATCAGTTTAATCAATCAATGCAAAAGAATTAAAATCTTACCTTGAAAATAAATTGATTTTGGTTGTTTACAGAAATGCTGTATTATTGCAATGGTTTCTGTGCACTGTGTTGTATCGATAGACATCGTCATCCTTATTCTACACAATGGTCGCTGGTGGGAGTCCTCAACAATATACTTTTTGACATCTTCTAATTGCATATCGTAATATTTGCATGAAGACTTTATCACGTCTAGAAATATACCTGTATACATGTATAAGCATATTGAAATGCATATCAATGCAATGCTATGTTTTTGTTCCTGTTTTTGTCATGTAATGCATTCTCAGTAATTGGTAATCTCTTCATTATAAGTTGACATACCTGTATACATACTGTTTGTTGTGTTGTCGCTGATTTCAAAACAAGTATCCTCTAACATCATGGGACTCTTGGTATCGGTATGAATAAATGAGAAACAACTGAAATATTGCAGTTCTATTGCTATTATGTGTACATTACAAAGCAGATGTATGAAACAATGTTCTTTAAAACAAAAAGGAATATGCTATTATGAGATATCTATACATTAGAGGAGTTAAATGTTTTGAATGTATGAAATTTATATCATTATGATTTGTTAAGGTATTCAAACAGCATAGAGCAAATTTTCATTCAGTGTCTTTGATATAGTACGTACCTTACATTCTTCTGTGTTTGATCAGGAAGCGCCAGACAAACAATGAAGACGATCAGTAACAATACACCTGTTGAAATAGTTAGCAATGTGATGACAGTTTACACTTCTGATAAATTAGATAGAAAGGTGCTGTAATGTGTTTTAGAATATGCTAACTGATCAACTATGTGCAAGACCTTGCTAAGAAAATTAACATTTATCATATAAAGAACATCCATGGCGCTATCCCATGTTCATTTGATGAAAACAGTGTTGATTTATCAACCCTTTTAGAAATATATTAGTGACAAATAACGGTATTGCTTTTTATATTTTTCAATTTACCAGGTGAATATGTTACATATATTGCTTGTATATATGACACGCGTTCAAATGAAACAAGAGTTATGCGTAATGATGTGAATATCTATACTTACGGTACACAAACGAGGTCTTCTCCATCGATAGCATTGATAAAAATAGATTATTAATGCGAAACATTCAATGGTTTATCACCCGAGTGGTAGATGAAAATGATGTCAATATTTTTAAATACTGGCAAACATAGTTCATTGAAGTTGCTTTTATTTCATGGCGTATTTGAATTTCCTGGTAATGAATTTCGTCGTACTAACTGCAACCTGACTTTTGTAATGGAGGAGACTTTCTTTGTTTAGGGTGGTTCCCTGTATTTGTGGAAAAAAAAACGCATTTCTAGGTAGTAAAGTTATTTTCCAAAAACACCGTGTATTGAATTGATACCAGTATTCTAATGTTATTATAGCTATTAGCTATGCATAGTTTTCACTTCCAAAATCGTAAACATAGTGATTAAACGTTCGTTTTGGATATCCTCGAATCAATGAGAATTAATATAGTACGACTTTCGCAGCTTCAATCCCTTAAACGATTATTAGTTGCCAAAATTACTTTATGCAAAAAAGCACTACCTTACAATTTAAGAAAATGATCAAAGAATATGTATACTAAATCTATGTAAATGGTATGCTGATTTTTCACTGGTTGGGTTGTAATGAATTTTAGTAGACCATTATATGCAATATGATTGATTGATTGTATCTTATTTAACGTCCCACTCGAGAATTTTTCAATCATATGGAGAAGTCACCATTGCAGGTGAAGGGCTGCAAAATTTAGGCCTATGCTCAACGCTTATGGCCTTTGAGCATGAAGGGATCTTTATCATGCCACACCTGCTGTGACACGGGGCCTCGGTTTTTGCGTTCTCATCCGAAGGACCGCCCCATTTAGTCGCCTCTTACGACATGCAAGGGGTGCTGAGGACCTATTCTAACCCGGATCCCCGCGGGATATATGCAATGTGCATTGTACACACACACACACACACACACACACACACATATATATATATATATATATATATATATATATATATATATATATATATATATTGTGCGTGCGTGTGTGCGTGTGATGGGAGTTCAAATGACATCGCTAGTTCTCCTAGTAAATATGTAAATATATTCGATGGAAGTTCAGAATGCTGAATCTTGAGAAATTATTTACGACTCAACATCAGGTATTACATGTGTATACCAACAAACACTTCCGATTGGTTCTCCTATACATTGAGTATCAGTTCCCCTCAACTTCGTGGGAAAGAAAGTAGCTTTGTCAATATACTTCCTATTCTATATGCGCGTTAATAGCATAATAAGTATCAAAGAATTCAATTTATTTGTTTTGGTCTGAAGAGTTACAGGAAATATACATACTTTGGTGCAGAGAGAACCACATTTTATGTCTAACGATATTTAATTGAGATTTAATAATTAAAACCGTGGAACACATATTCTGTTTCTAAATTTTAAAAAAATGAAATCATCAAAGAAGAAAAATAGAACATTTTCATTGTCATTCATCCTGCGCTAATACGATTTCGTGAAAAGAGTACACCGGACATTATTCAATAATGAACACGAAGGCATGGTTTGTGTTTTCAGAAATATAATTTTCACTTGGTATGTACAACAGAATTATCATTTCTATCCTTCGTAATCATATAATGATATCCTGGTTACAAATGATGCATGATGAAAGATAAAGATAACAAACAGTGATCAATCTCATAACTCCTATAAGCAATACAAAATAAAGAGTTGGGCATAGTCTGGATATACCAGAGGTGGGATCGGGTGCCTAAGGAGTAAGCATCCCCTGACTCTGGAAGTAATATACTAAGAGTGACGTAAATTCAAAAGGTAATATGCATTGTTTTACTTGCGGAATTCATGATGGCCAAATGAACTCAGTTTAGAGTATTAATATATGATGGTTTGTCAGAAATAAACTTTGTGTCAAGTATGACCTTCGAGTGCCTATCCATTACTGAGTAGCATTTAGGCCAGTGATAATGGACCCCTGACCTAAAGGTAGTGACATCTTGAGGCTGAAGTTCAGAAGTCAGAATTTTAAAGACTAAGTCATTTTTAAAGCTTCGGTACGAAGCAAATGTGGAAGACTCATTGATGTCTTTTATTTCGAGTTCACTGGGATATATCGAATATACAGTATAGTAGTATCAATATATCCCAGTGAAATTGAAATAAAAGGTATAACAGTCTCCCACATCTGCGTCATAATTTGACTCCACTTTTTTTGGCACGCTGTGTTTGGCTGTAATAGCTCTAAAACTTCATTGTTATTTTGGATTTCAAACATTTCCGTTGAGCATCACTGAAGATATATTATTTGTCGAAATGCGCATCTGGTGCATCAAAATTGGTACCATATAAGTTTTACATTATGACCCCTGGGTCGAGGCCTCTGCTGATGGACTGTTAGGCCCCGAGGGTCTCTACAACCTAGTAGCTAAGTACTTCGTTACTAGCTTGAAAATACGGATGTATATTTAATTGCTGTTATAAAATTTAGAAATTCATTTCAAAATTAAGGATTATCTCCCTCATGCATAGCTCTTATCCTTAGACGAATTTGACTCCACTTTTTTTTTTTTTTTGACACGCTGTGTTTGGCTGTAATAGCTCTAAAACTTCATTGTTATTTTGGATTTCAAACATTTCGGATGAGCATCACTGGAGAGATATTATTTGTCGAAATGCGTATCTGGTGCATCAAAATTGGTACCGTATAAGTTTTACATTCTGATGTTGTTTTTCTGCTTTGTTTTATTTTTAATGTTCAGTATAATAAAACAAATATATGTATAACGTGTCGGGTGTTTAACGAGTGTCTAGGCTCCTACCCGGTTTACCCGAGTTTTAATGAACAATGATCAATATGATAAATTCCACCTATCTGATGTTTATCTAAACACACGAAGTACAAGTTGCAATATATACAAGTATTCTTCACACCTGTCTGGTGTTTAATGTTTAACCCCTATGCACAACTGGCACGTGCCACTTGTCAGATCTATGCCTGTTTGTAGCCACTGGCCTCACCATTTGTATCTGCCAGTTGCAGATGCCTCCTGCCGTAACAACTTGTGCTTGCCACTTGCATACACAATTTATGAGTAAACCACTTGTCTATGGCTACTTCCTTTAATGTGCCACTGATGATTGCTCAGATATTAATAACAATGTCAATTAAATTGACACTAGAGAATATAATGAGCATCAATGTGGTATAACATATGTGTGTGTGTGTGTGTGTGTGTGTGTGTGTGTGTGTGTGTGTGTGTGTGTGTGCATACCCGTATCAACAGGCTATAAAGTTTTCCGTATCATAATCTAATTAGGACTATAAAGTCTTCCTGACCATTCACAACATGTATAACTATTTTTGTTTGTCTTTTTATTTTATAATATCAATTCTTGTGAACTCTATTTAACCAATTCATATATTAATTACAATATTTACATTGATTTAATTCCATATAGTCAAAGGGAGATAATTCACTGTCTGTTTCATATTTATTGCATGTAGTTGAGGGTAACATTGAAAATTTCCACCCCTCGAGAAACCATTGTTATCCTCCACTAGCTACGCCTTGGTTGTCAATTGTTTTCTCAGGGTGACAATTTTCAATGTTACCCTTACTACATGCAATATTTATGCATTATCACGTGTTTATGTTTCTCAACTTATTCGATATGCGAAAACATGTTCTGCATGAAAGGCGAAGATAACGAACAGTGCATATAATCAATTTCTAAATCAAGACGGGCTACTAACAAATTAATTGATGTTACAAGAGTTTTAAAAGGCTCTCTTAACGTAAGTACTTCGCAAACTCTATGCTCGTTAAAATGATCAGATTTACAAATACAGCCTGTCATGTGGTCGAATGTGGTCTGACGTGTTTCATAATTGTAAGGCCGTTTTTATATACTGGTTGTTACTACGAATTACTCTGTTTACTTGGAGATATAAAACTCACGGCGGGTATTACCGGTCATCGGGGATGTTTATTCCTCCTAGGTACCTGATTCTACCTTCAGTCCGTCCACGGATCCGTGTTTGTCCTACACATGATTTTCAAAGAAGATGAGTAAACTTGGCGAACAATAAGCCTATTCATGATTGGGCACCGGTCGCGAATCGGGAGTTTAAAATCCGCATTGATGGTATACGTAGTTATAACAGATACAGTACCGTATTAATACGCTGTCCAAAATATTTAGAATTCAAAACAAATATATAGGTCATACTTCAAAGAATATTTAATTAAAATCATCATCAGAATTTGTTCCACGGGCAGAATCATGTATATCAGACATTAAGCGGATTTTAACACACACATAATTACACTGATGCCTGGAGTACCTACTTAAGGTACCAAAATGACACTGCATATGCTCGCAAAATCCAACAGTACGTACTCCGCATTTCCATTGACATACAAGTATTAACTGTTGTGAATGAGAAACCTCACGTTTTGTGGTGTAAATGAAATGTGGAATAGCGTTTTCTGTAAAGTGAAGTATTAATGCTTTGATTTGGATTAAGTTTTTTCCCCAACAAATGTTTTTGAACAGCATTTACAACCTACTGGTACCAATTCCTCGAATATAATGAAGGCATCAGTTCTCGCCTCTTTTTGGTACAACTCTGAGGCCGGTTATACAGTTACAGAACGCACCTTTGTTGTTAGATGTCCAGGTAAACACAAATGGGACAGAAACAGACACTTGATTTGCTTTTGTTTTTCTACTGAACTGTAGTTCACTGTGCCTTTTAGACAGTCTGCACTGGTTGCATATTTGGCTTTTGTCATAATCTATTCAAGTGACTTCTTAAGCATTGCTGAAATTGTTCTCTTTAACTTCCCCATAAGTTGTCGTTTACATAAACAACATCCATACTTCACAGGAGACCCCATACTTGTTTACATTTATTCGCTAGCTGCATGTTCAAATCAATTACTTGTGATCGTCTTTAAGACTGCATGCTATGAGTAAAACTTAGCATATAATGCCAGAGACAAATAATTATTAGTACATGTTTCACACCTCGACCAAAAGATCTTTGTGTGTACCAAATAACTTGGTTTATGTTCTAATTCGTTCCACTCAAACGAACATAAATTATTTACAATATAACAACACACATGTTAAGAGAAAGAAGCGCTTATATGCTTGCATTTATTAAACGTACAAATATATTACAGTTTTCATTTCAACTTCCTCTGTAAAAATGCATATAAGTAAAAGCACATGATACTTTCATACCTAAAACAATATCGTAACTTTGTGCAAACTGTGAGTGGGAGGGGGTGTAAATGCGGCAAAGAAAAGCATTCGAATGAAGAAGATCGTGCTTTGCTTGAATACCTGTTTTACAGGTTGAATGATAAAATTAGTAACCAATGGTAGTGACTTTAATTTTAGTCATAACATAGAACACGTGTTCTAGAACATATGATAAATTAATATACCCCAAGTCCAAGCTTCATGGTTGGGTAGCCGTGCCTTTGTGGTTCTAATTATTAAACCAATAATTATCAATGATTAGTAACAATCAAGGAAGGGCGTCACGCTTTCTGTATACGGTGTGTCAGTTACCAGACTTAGTATGGAGCATTGAATATCATAACAACAACACAAAAATGTGGGTGGCTTGGGCAACCAAGAAAACAGACATCCTCTATTTAAGATATACTCTCTTTGTCTCTCTCTCTCTCTATTTCTCTCTCTCTCTCTCTCTCTCTCGCTCTCTCTCTCTCTCTCTCTCTCTCTCTCTCTCTCTCTCTCTGAGGTATCTGTTATGCTCCATCACTAACACTTCCTGATTCCTGAAAATAGTATAGGATGGGTACTCACCATCTTGTGTTCAGGCTTTCGTCACAAAGCAATGCATCCAGCAATCTATCATTTGAAACAACTTTAAAATACACAGGGACAGTTTTATATCACTCTATCAGCATATCTGATCCGTTTGTGTTGGTCACCCAAATAGTCCGTTTTCAAGATGTTTGTCAGAAATGATATCTAGGAAATGCATGGAAGTATTTTCTATCATGCCCGAAAATGTCCAAAACAATAGTTTTAGTAATTTCGTAACTTAAATTCATTTGAAAAGACATGACAGACACTCTTGAAACATGGATGAAGATGTATTGATATACGAAAAACCTAATAATACTTGAAAACTACTCACTGCGCACCCTCACCTGGCTGTTGAATACAGGTAAACTCCTCTTGAGGGCATACATGATCAAACCCAGTCACTACAAATTACACCAATCAAGATAAATGCTGATAATCTTGATTAAAGGATAAAAAATATGGAAGGGTTATAATAAATCAAATAGAGACCACAAAAAGTTTTAATTTCTCGTGTGAAACATGTACTAAATATGTTGTTAAACTTTTCTCTCGCCGCTCAATTTGGTCCCTCGTTTCGCTCGGCACCAAATCTCTTGGTACCCGAGGAAAGTGTACAAACATATACTGGGAAGTCTAATAATTCATACGAAAAAAAATAGGTAGGAAAAATTGGTATTCGAACTACAGATATGCAATCTGGGCCTGTCAAAAACTTTAGTGAGACTTCCACTGTACCAGCTCGGTTATCCATCCCATGAAGAATTTCCGAATTTCAAGCTTTCTAAAGTCACCCATCGTGGACATAGAAATTTTCTTGATGATGCGACAAACGTTATACACAAGAGGTATTTTTTTCATAGAGTGGGTCAAGTCTCCATACTTTTACTTACAGAGCATTTTACACCTGAACATGTACTAACCTATTTCACTCAGTTCACAATGGAGACTTGACTCACTCGATAGGAAAATCTGTTTGGAAAAGTCAAATTTACTGTTATTTTGTGCGTTTTTCGCGTATACGTAATTTTCAATAGGATTTCTCAATGTTCTTTTGAAATGGGCACACCGAAAAAGCGTTTTTGGAAACTATGGATTGATTGTTTTAACTAGAATGCATATTATTCTTTTTCTGGAGAGTTTCAATTTTAACTTTGATATGTGTCCTTCTGTGGGTTCTCGATTCGACAAAGTCACCCATCTTCAAATTTGCATGAAACCATAAGGAAACTAAAAACAGTGAATTCTTTTCTCAAACAATGTAACTAATAGATTTGTAACTATAAATGTACTTCTTCAACCAAAAATGAAGAAACAAAAGAAAAATATCACGATCAAAAATGAATTTATGCATGCGAACTTACACTTCTGTTCATCCACAGCAAATACAGTGTGCGTGTGCTCCGTACTCTTCTTTTATATAAAAAAAAAATATATGTTGATACAATAACCACACGTGTCGGAGGAGACGACAGAGAGTCGTAGTACAGTTTAGCTGCCGCAGTTGTGGACTTTGATTTTCGAACTGGGTTCGGTATATTAGATTGTAAAATTTCGCGTATGAGCGAACGGATATTACGGTCTGGATCATCCCAATCTTTGTGTAAGCCTTTTTTTTTAAATCTCAAAGCGACGCTTAAGATATTCTGGTAAAAACAACCACACTGATTTTCTAGTTGAAAAAGTAATCGAATCTACTTGCAAGATAACTTCAGGTATCTTAGCATGCATTTTCTTTTAAAAACAGATAAAGTGTTCAGAGCATCTTTCCTTCGGGATATCAATATTCTACAATATTCTCATGCTTAATAGAATTATTACCTGCTGGATATTATTCACTATTTGAGTTTATTTCATAGCCATACGTTTTATATATGCTGGGAAGTTTTATATCAAAATGATGATATTTCATTTTTTAAAAATTAGAATACCATATCATATATTTTGTGATAATGAACTGTAATCAATGTCATAACTCCTATAAGCAATACAAAATAGAGAGTTAGGCAAACACGGACCCCTGGATATACCAGAGGTGGGATCAGGTACCTAGGAGGAGTAAGCATCCCCTGTCGACCGGTCACATCCGCTTTGAGCCTCATATCTTGATAAGGTAAACGGAGTTATCCGTAGTTAAAATCAGTGTGTCAAAAACGGTCTAACAATCGGTATGAAGCATATCAGACAGCATTTGACACAATGATAGGTTGTATTGGTTAATTTGCTAGCTACAATGCCATTTTATATGTTTCGTAAGTAGTTATATAGAAAATTGAAGTGCAATCCTATTTTCATGGCTAAGTTTCCTAGAGCAAAACTTAAAACACACTCAAGTGTTCTTTAAATTACAACATGTATTTCCGACCTTTACAGACCACTTCAGAAGAAATGTACGCTGATGTCAAATAGTCATACCATTTTTCGTATTCCTTTTCTTCATTTCTTCCGTAGAGCAGTTGTCTAGTTTACATTGTTTCATGTTGCAGTGAGATGTTGGAATTTCGTAAACACCTTGTCCAATATTGCCCATCTTTGGTTTGGGAAATCCGGACATACTGATCGCTTCAGTCTCTATAACCATGAACGATTCATCGTTTTCAAGAAGGTTTTTATTTTAAAGGAGGCATTCTACACCAGAGAGATATGAATGAAAAGACGACGATATGTGCAACAATATTTTGAAATTGAAAACTTTAAAATTTCCTTTACTTTATTAAAAAATGCAGTTTTATCAGAAAATAACATTAAAAACCCCGCTGAATTCAAACCCATGATTTACAGTTCAGCAGTTGTCGCGCTTACCTACTAAGCTACTCAGCTATGCAATGATATTTGAAATGAATAGACAAATATTGCTGATGTTTATATTTTTATCCATGACATTGTATAGTACCTCCTTAAAGAAAACATTTACAACAAAGTATTATCTGTTTATGAAGTTGTTTTAAAAGCTCACCATTTATTTTCTTCTTATTGGTACTTGGGCAGTTGACAGGAAAACAATCTGAAATTATGAATGACCACTGACGTAGAATCCTTTCAGTATTTTTTTTTTTTTGTTTTTTTTTTTTTTGTTTTTTTTTTTGCTATCGTAATGTATTCTTCACTTGAGCAATGCGTATTTCTGCAGTTATCAGTTTAATCAATCAATGCAAAAGAATAAAAATCTTACCTTGAAAATAAATTGATTTTGGTTGTTTACAGAAATGCTGTATTATTGCAATGGTTTCTGTGCATTGTGTTGTATCGATAGACATCGTCATCGTTGTTCTACACAATGGCCGCTGGTGGGAGTCCCCAACAATATACTTTTTGACATCTTCTAATTGCATATCGTAATATTTGCATGAAGACTTTATCACGTCTAGAAATATACCTGTATATAAGCATATTGAAATGCATATCAATGCAATGTTATGCTTTTGTTCCTTCTCTTGTCATGCAATAGGAATAGGAATAGGTATCTTCAGTACTAGATGCTATACCTGTATACATAGTGTTTGTTGTGTTATTGCTGATTTCAAAACAAGTATCCTCTAACGTCATGGGACTCTTGGTATCGGTATGAATAAACGAGAAACAACTGAAACATAAGGAGGTTTTATCTTTTTTATGAAACCTAAAATGATAATGTTACTGAAAATACATAATTTGATGATAGAAGTTTTGTATGAGGTATTTGATAAAGAACGTACCTCACATTCTTCTGCGTGTGAACATGACGCGGTAGACAAAAAATGAAGGCGATCAACAACACTGCACCTGTTGATTAATACAGCAATGTCATGATAATTGGCATTTTGTCACTTTTAAAAAAAAAATCACCATGAATAAGTTGCAATTAGAAATGAGGCTTGAATTGTTTATATAGGCAAATGCGTGCAATTTTAAGGTGACCACAAGGACATCAGGCGAATGAGAATTTCTTGTCAAAATCAAATGTATATTTCTAGGTTTCATACAGTTACCTTTCCATGTTTAAAAATATCACTTGAGTTGGAAACATTTATTCAGATCACATCACTTTAGGGATACCTATCAAATACTAGTATTAAAGCCAGTCAAGAATAAAGTACTCAGAGTAATGTGTGGGGATATGTGTATACCAATACTTACATGTACAACACACGGAAGGTAAGTCACCCATGGAGACTCTTTATATGCTTTTCTTCTTTGTGGGAAAAGTCAACAGTTTATCCTTCGAGATTCAGTATAATGAACATTCTGTGGGGAAAGTTCCTGGTGGTAAAATATATAATTTTGCTCTTCGTTTTTTATGCAATAATAATTCATTTTATACATTGCGTGTCCTTTATTTCCGAATTTTCATGTCATCGGAAAGAGACAGTTAATTGTTTTTCGATGAAATAGCAAATTGTACTATTATCAACATCAGTTCTATCAGTTAAAATATCTTTCTTTGAAATAATTCAACGACTGTTTTAATACATTGGATGTTTACTTTAATTATTCAATCAGTAGTATTCAGATAGCCAACTGTGCATGTTTAACACGTAATAAAACAAAATTTTACAAAAATTATTTTTAAAACATCAAACAATGATATCTCCGAAATTTCTGATTAGCTGCCCTCAGAATTCAAAATAAACGGAATTTCAACATAAGCATCTGCTTTTTGAATTTTGATAAAATTAGAATGGCATACATCAGAGCCTTAAACAGAATCACAACCGCATTATGAAATGAATAAATTGATTTGTATAATCTTTCGCGCTCAATATCAGAAATAGCATCTGCCAATATAAACATTAAAAGAAATTCTGTCCTACTGAGACTTCATAAGAATCCTGTCTGTTTGTTTTATCAGATCATCATCAGATATGTCGCTATAGATATCCAACTGTAAGTCAATATTCTGGGTTTCCACCTTTCTACTTCCAAGTCCTAAATATCATTCATTATACTATCAGTGCCTTACTCTGTACGTTGGACTCCTCTAAATTTGCCGTGGATTATATATATCTTCGTCTGCCAAGGACTGAGATGATGTATGCAATTGCTTCACAAACTCACTAGTCAATGAAAGAAGGGAGTGTTCGATTGGACTTTTGTATAATGGCACTGTTGGATTGATTGGGATGGATGTTATTGCGTTTCCACACTGTTCAATACATTAATAGTTCAGTGCATCTTTGAGGTGCAATGTTTTTTGGGGGTTTTTTGTTGTTGTTGTTGTTGTTGGGTTTTTTTTTACATCAGATAATTAACTTAATGGTGTTGAATAGAAAACATTCCCTTGTTGGATCATTAAATTATCGTCGCTGTTACGGTAATGCGCCCCATTCATAGGTCTTTACCTATAGCTTGCGGAGTCTTTATGTGAGTGAAAAAAATTGAAATTGACGTAAAACAATCAAATGTATTGTAAATGAAACACTTATATCTACAAAACATCAAAACACAGGCTGTGAAGAGATGTAGACAATATGATACAAATAAAACGTAAAATTCTCTGAATCTGACTTCATACTAGCGAAACAATGTAGTCTTGTTTAAAAGTCTCATTTGTTGATTTAACTGACGTGTCCATAAAAAGATTAATGGATGTATCATGAAGACATGCAGCAAATTGAAATCTTTCGTTCCGTAATAATGGGAAGTAAATCGTACATGACTGTTAAAAAGCAGTGGCTCTAGCATATAGAAATAATTTAGCGAACAAAGTAACTGGTATTTTGAACAAAGTAAGTTAATATCGTGATAAGGAAGCTTGTGTTATGTGGTACCGGTCTATAGATGTTATGGATTAAATGACTGTGGGTAGTAATATGTCAGAATGTGTAACGGAACTTAACAAATCTGCATTTTGGGAATGGATTGGCCACTTCAGTTTTCATTGTTAAACACCAATAAGCTTCGACATTAAATTAATCATTTTCCATCGACAATAAATAAGCACTTTCCTTCCTGTTCGTGACGAAGATAACATCTAACTGTGAATTTTTGCTATCAGAATCAACAGCTGTATAACACTTTTTTGAACGTTAAAGGGTTTCACTGGAAATGGATGTTTGTTTTCGAAAGCAAAATTCTTATAACAAATGTTCTATTCCCACTTCCTAAAACACCAGTGTCAGAAAGGGAAGTATATACAAAAAGTAAAATGTCTTGATGTATTCCACGTCAACAAATACAATATTGCTCAGAAAACGAACTACGTGTATAGATATAAGATATATTGACCTTTTGATACTAGATACCACAACTAGTACAGCATTAATACTTAAAGCGCATAAAGATATCCCCCATGGACCTTTTTCATAATGTTGATCAAAATTTCAAAATGTGTCCTATAAGCTGATGTAATTTGACCAGTGCAGTTTACGTAATCCGCGAAGCGGATTATAAGAAGAGTAAACTGCACCAAGTTACATAATATCGTATAACATAATTCGAGATCTTCATCATTCCTTATAATATACTGTATAAATACAAAATTACACTGAACAAGTCTTCATTTTTTCAAAAAAGTAATTTTACCGTGAACAAGAGGCCCAGGGGCCTTATAGGTCACCTGAGTATCATGTAACAACCTTCCAATGTTTGAATTAGGTTTGTGTTTAAATATAAGAATTTTACTTTTGGATGGAAGAAACATTGAATAGCTATGTGGTCAGCCCCGCCTTTGCACCAGAACCCCTGACCCAGGGGCCATAAATTTCAGTTTTGAAAGAAGCATCCTTGATCATCATTATCATACTATTAGTTTGTCTACTTAATACCCAGCAGCAGAGGAGAAGATTTTCAAAGAAATAAAATGCATTTTCACTATATGATCAATAGGGCTCCACCCTAATACCAGAACCCCTGACCCAGGGGCCATGAATTTCACAATTTTGAAAGAGGCATCCTTGCTCATCATAACCAAGTTATTGGTTTGTCTACTTAATACCCAAGGACAGAGAAGAAGATTTTCAAAGAAATAATGCATTTTCACTATATGACTTATAGAGCCCCACCCTAGCACCAGAACCCCTGATCCAGGGGCCATGAATTTCACAATTTTTAACAAGAGGTACTGTGAGCAATGCTCACTAAGAATACCCCCCGCTTACCCCAATCTCCCAAAGGGTGTTGGTAATAGGTATAAGCTATCTCTTTTCTGAGTGTTGCTACTTCGATGTCCAGTGCGCATGACCTTTGACCTTTTGACCCCAAAATCGATATGGAACATCTTCACCCCGTGGGTAGTTCATATGTATGTTATAGTGACTGTAGGTGGAAAGGATAACGCTTTAGAGCCCGGAAACCATATTGCTACTTCAATGTCCAGTGCGCTTGACCTTTGACCTTTTGACCCCAAAATCGATAGGGAACAATTTCATCCCATGGATAGTCCATATATATGATATGGTGACGGTAGGTGGAAAGGATAATGCTTTAGAGCCCGGAAACCATTGCGTCTACAGACGGACAGACGGACAACCCGATTCCAGTATACCCCCCACACACACAACTTGTTGCGGGGGGTATAAAGAGGCATCCTTGCTCATCATTACCATGCTATTAGTTTGTCTACTTAATACCCAGAGACAGAGAAGAAGATTTTCAAAGAATTTCTACATTTTCACTATATGACCAATAGAGTCCCACCCTAACACAAGAACCACTGCCCCAGGGGCCATGAATTTCACAATATTGGCAGAGGGCTCAACGCTCCTTATAATTATGCCCACAGTTTGGCTTCTTGATGTCCAGGAGTAAAGAAGAAGATTTTTTAAAATTACACTCATTTTGATGGTTTTTGCCCCACCCCTCACGTCCCAGGGGGGCAGGGACCACGATTTTCACAATTTTTGTTCCCCTCCACCCACAGATGCTATATGCCAACATTGGTTGAAATTGGTTCAGGGGTTTCAGAGAAGAAGCTGAAAATGTTCAAATGTTAACGCACGACGCACGACGACGGACAAAAACAGATAGCAATAGGTCACCTGAATAATTCAGGTGACCTAAAAATATAAATCACTTGCACTACCCAAAGATTTACTTAACAACAGATGACAAAGCGTCGAGCGAGAAAACCGCTATCTTGGCTCTTCGTATAGCTTGGGCATGTATACCTTTAAAGCCATACAACCTGTAACTGACGGTATTTTTTTCAACTACCCAGGTGTGCATCAATTAACTCCTATCAGTATAACTGATATGATCCCCAAGATCTGAAGGAAAAAAAATGAGAAAAATAAACAAGGCAATACTAGATTTTGAGAGGATACCTACAATGAGCGTTTCGTATTTAAACCGCCATTGCGTTGTATACACGGAAATGAGTACGATGATTGCCGAATATAATCTGGTTGCTGAGACCGAGGTTACAATACAGAGATGGAAACTGAAGTAACTACACGTTTCTTTTGTTCGAAATACTACATCGTTTCATGAATGACAGGAAGAACTGTAAGTGTAAGAAAGTAATAATTACTCAAATGTGTCACTGAAATGAAATTTTGTTAGTGAATTTTCTATAAAATTGGCATGTTAAATTGTTTACAAATCCGACACGTACCCAGTGCCTCTCTTTCCCTTTTTTCAGAACTGGTGACCTCCAAGGTCAATGCACATCGGAAATTACGAGTAGAAATCATTGACAGGATGACAATGAATGAACATTTTCTGCTAATTTGAGGGATTTATTGCTTCAGATTCACTCTGACTCTTTTAAACTATATGCAAGGTGAAGATAACGAACAATGATCAATCTCATAACTCCTATAAGCAATACAAAATAGATAGTTGGGCAAACACGGATCCCTGGACACACCAGAAGTGGGATCGGGTGCCTAGGAGAAGTACACATTCCCTGTTGACCGGTCACACCCGCCGTGAGCCCTATATCCCGATCAGGTGAACGGAGTTACCCGCAATCAAAATCAGTGTCCAAAAAACGGCTTAACAATCGGTATGGAACACGTCAGACAGTATTTGACCCAATGAAAGGTTGTATTGACGAACTAGATCGTTATAACGACCATAGAATTTGCGAAATGCTTACTTAAATCGAGACTGTTGAAACCCCTGCACCATCAACTTGTTTGTCAGTAGCTTACATCGATTTAAAAACTGACTATACGTAGAACAAGCTCTTGCATGTCGAATCAGTTGAGATATATAAATACCATATGCAGGTGATAATGGAATATTGCTACATAAATATGGGAAGTTGACGATGGAAAAGCTGAAATCATCCCGTTTGTCATACAGTTGAGTTGTCAGTTTGCCGTTAACGTCTACTTTCAATAAAATATCTCAGTATGAAGCAGAAGTAGACGACTCTGTGGTGTCCTTTATTTTGAGCTCACAGGGATATATCAAATCGACATATGCATGAAAGTTATTATTGTTAATAGACAAAACGTCATCGATATATCTAAATGTCGAATTGAAGGCCACAGCGAGAAAGTTTTTTCTTCTCACGTAGAAGCTTTTGAATAAATTCTGCTTCATATGAATATAGAAACAGGTCAACTAACAAAGGAGCAAAATTCGTGTCCATGGGAATTCCAACAGACTGTTGGAAAATCTGATCACCAAAGACCACGAAGATATTGTCATTGAGGAACTCTAGCATATTTTTTATTTCAACTTCAGAGTACTTGTCCGTGGAATCAGAATGGTGTTTAACAAAGTAAGTTTTTGAATGACTGATCACTAGATATGAATATTTCCGTTTTCTGTTTTTGTTGAAGAAGCAACTTTTTATGATGTCCAAAAGTCTAGTCTTTAATTTATCATGAGGAATGGTCGAGGTCATAAGTTTTAATGTTATTGATTTGGGAGAAATTCTGCGATTTCAAGTTGATTAACACCACTTCTGGCATATGTTGTCGCACAGGAACTTTGCAGTTTCTCCTTCACAGCTGTTAATATTTTCGTGAGGAGGAAAGATAGGGGCTTGGTAGAGCACTTACTGGATCCAGCAATGTATCTTTGTAAGGGTTTTATGTAGTTTAGGAATCCAGTATATATAATCAATCACATATGTGTCAAATATTTGTACTTTTGTTTTTCAATTTATTTGCCGTCAGTTACAGCTTGTATTGCTTTAATCAAATTAGATTTGAAAATGCAAGGTAGTGTTTGCAACATATCTTGATAACTGAAGATATGTATTACTATATAGGTAGGCCTAATGTTTACTGCAGAGCGCAAGATCGACTAATGAGTCGCTCCGACAGAAAGTACCGGAAAGTTGTTTCTTATCTATAAATCTAAATCTGACATCACATAGAATACATCATGCATCAGAAAATATTACAGTATTTGTATTTTTTTTCCCTTTATACGCGTATTAAATTAAATTAGAACTTACCATTGCATATGCGGCATTGTCATCTATTAAATCCGACACAGTAAAATGTAAACAATTCACAGAATGCGATCCTTATGTCAATCGATTTGGCGTGACGTCATCTGGTACATTTTGCAATACATTACGCATTATAAGCGTTCATAGGTGGATCAAGTAATCCCCAAATGAAAATATATTTCATAATCAAATGGCAGAGTTGCAAGTATTTGATATAGGCTTACCATTATTTCGAAAATGATATCGTTGCCTCAGAGTTAGTATCGAGTTTTTACCGTTAATGTTTTGTGTACTTACATGTAAAAAAAAAAAAAAAAAACAATACGCCTTTTAAAAAAGTCAAACAAAGGTATTTTATTGTGCACGTTTGTTCCGTTGATTTTCTATTTCGTTGAGGGCCTATAACTTAACGGTGTTGCAACGTAAAATAAAAAAGTAGTGCTATTTGGATTGTCAAGGGGTCGTGTCCCTATACCAAGTTACATTTTGCACTATAAACTAATTTTTTCAGTGTGCTCAGCCAATAAAATTGCGTGTTACAAGTGAAATTAACTTATAATGATTAAAATTTCACGTATCAAACTGTAATCTAACTACAAAAGGATGCAGAGAATATTATGACTTGTTCTCCAAATGAAGATTGTTAAACATAAACAAGTACTCTGAAGTTGAAATAAAAAATATGCTGGAGTTCCTCATTGACAATTTTTTCGTGGTCTTTGGTGATCAGGTCTTCCAACAGTCTTTTGGAATTCCCATGGGCACGAATTGTGCCCCTTTATTAGCTGACCTCTTTTTATATTCCTATGAAACAGAATTTATTCAAAAAGAAAAAATCTCATGCTGTGGCCTTCAATTATCGACGACGTATTATCTATTACCAATAATAATTTTCATTGATATGTCTATTTAATATATCCCAGTGAACTGGATGTAAAAGATACCACAGAGTCGTGCACTTCTGCTTCATCCTTTGAGATATTTTATTGAAAGTAGATATGACGATAAACTAACAACTCAAATTTATGACAAACGGGATGATTTCAACTTCTCCATTGCCAAGTTCCCATATTTATGTAGCAATATTACATTATCACCTGCATATGGTGTTCATATCTATCACCTGATTCGATACGCGAGAGCTTGTTCTGCTAATGGTCAGTTTTTAAATTGAAGCGGGCTACTGACAAACAAGTAGATGATGCAGGGGTTCCAACAGTCTCGTTTAAAGTCAGCATTTTGCAAATTCTATGGTCGTTATAACAATCTAGTTTGCCAATACAACCTATCATTGGGTCAAATGCAGTCTGACGTGTTTCATACCGATTGTTAAGCCGATCTTGGCACACTGATTTTGACTACGGATAACTCCGTTTACCTGATCAAGATATAGGGCTCACGGCAGGTGTGACCGGTCGACAGGGAATGCCTACTCCTCCTAGGCACCTGGTCCCACCACTGGTATTTCCAGGTGTCCGTGTTTGCCCAATGCTCTATTTTGTATTGCTTATAGGAATTATGGGATTGAATACTGTTCATTATTTTCGAATTCACCTTTATCTATAAAAAATTCTTTAAAACATTGTCATTCTTCTTTCGACTAAATCCCAAGTATAAGAAAATGAAACTAATGAAATTCAAAAACTTCGTAAGAATTAAAAATTAATGGACATTGTATTTTTGTATTCAATACCCAACCGGTAGTAAATGCGATTATACTTTGTCAGTTGATAATGCTGTTAACTACAGGAAAATGATAGCATATATATATATATATATCTGTTTTGCTAGGCGGTGAGTGCCGTAGGTCGCTGGTTCGACCCCGGGCTGGGGTGATAATGTTCAGTACCTAGTTGTGATTATTTAGTGCTTTATATATATTATATATATAATTACTTGATTATCACATGTATCGTTTAGATCCTAGGGGTAAACGTAAGGTTGGGTGTTATAATTGTTTGTTTGTGCTTTATATTAAATATTCTATACAATTGCATCGAGAGATCCACTCTTCTT
This sequence comes from Ostrea edulis, assembly GCF_947568905.1. Lineage (NCBI taxonomy): Eukaryota > Metazoa > Mollusca > Bivalvia > Ostreida > Ostreidae > Ostrea > Ostrea edulis. The sequence continues at coordinate 59,553,843 of NC_079170.1, read as the reverse complement.
ATAAAAATATCTTAAACACTGAATGACACAGCGACTGTGTGAGATTGCATCAGTGTGTATAAGTAGCGCTTTAGGAGCATAACAAAACTTCCTTTCTTAGGGAAGTCGTTGTGGCCGAGTGGACTTACGCACTGTTTTGAAAGTCTTGCTAGGCGGTGTGTGCCGTAGGTCGCTGGTCGACCCCGGGCTAGGGTGAAAATTTTCAGTACCTAGTTGTGACTATTTAGTGCTTTATATATATATATATATTTTTTCGAGGTCCCTCGGACTTCGAGATAGAGATATATTACTGTATATATATATATATATATATATATATATATATATATATAATCAATAGGTAAAATATTTTAATGTATCAAGTTCTTTTTTCATATTCAGCCAATCGTCTGGCATAATCTTCGTCAGAATTCACAATAGCGATGAAGTTCTATCGGCAATTGAAAGATTGAGGTTATTTGTATTTAGGACCTTTTAGAATAAGTGATTTGAGGTCCTCGTTTTAAACTATATCAACATCACTAGTAATGACATTTCTAGCTGGACTATAGTTGTGATGTGAACTCATCAATCTTATCACACACATGACGTGTTTTATAACAATTGTTAGGCCATTCTTGGCACACTGATTCTGACAACGGATTACTCTGTTTACCTGATCAAGATATATGTCTCACGGGGGATTTGACCGGTCGACAGAGGATACTTACTTCTCCTAAGCACTGATTTCACCTCTGGTATATCGAGGGTTCCGTGTTTGAAAACTCTTAATTTGTAGTCCTTATAGGGGTTATGAGTCGTTATCTCCACCTTTTCATACATAGAATGAAATGTTATTTCATCAGTGTGTTGGATATATAAAGCGAGAAATGGGATACAATGTTTAATGCATTGTCAAAATATAAAGACATATATAACCAATATTGTACATTAAAGATTGAGCATCAACAAAACAAAATCAAATAAAAGATAAATGAAATACAAATTGCATTTACTTCTGTAGTAGTGTCCATGAATCCCTGTGTATCCATTTACACTGCTGGATGGAAAATGTACGGACAGTGTCATTTTTTGCTGATAATTGTTAATAATCACTGTTATTGTGTTGTGAATGCTGATAATTACTGATATTTTTGCTGCCAAAATTTACTAATACAAGAAAATCGTGTATTGTATCACATTTGTGGTACATGTGATACATTACACAATTTTCATGGATGAATGAATTCTTGTAATCTCAGACGGCATAATAAATCAGTGAGAGGATTTGTCTGGTTCGTAACAGACGTTATTGAAATTGCATTTGAGAAACAGTACTATTTGAATCATTTGACTGATCATGAATGTCGTGATCGCTGTCTGTGTACGTGACCATTTTCTCGGCATCACAACCCTCCTCCTTCTGAAGAGTGTGGTACACCTGGGGTGAATCTTCTAAAATGATTTTTACTTCTTGCAATTTCTCCACTCTTTCATCAAACAAATCAATTGATTCAGCTTTTTCATTTTGAATTCTTTTGATTTTACTCATTTGGACAGGACTTTCGTATGTTGAATAGTGTTTACTCTTAGTATCCAGAACTGTTTCTAACGTCTTATAGCTTTCGGGATCTTTCTCAACTTTCATTACACAACTGAAAAGGTCCAGATTCATAGAATTGTCCTTATAATCCCTGTTCAAGGTGTGATAAACCTGAGAGTTTTCACCATTCACTGATTCTTTAGATCCCCTTTCCGCATTCTTTGGTGATAGTTGTGATGATATACTACCGTTCTCTTACACACTTGAACTACTTTTTGGACTTTCACTATAACGCTGCTCAGGATGATCGTCAGATAATGCATTGCTGACGCTATGTACAATAGCTTTAGCTTTTAAGTGACCCTGTGGGATTATTTTGTTTTTTATATTAATTTTGTCATAACATATGTAGTATGTATACATTGCACAATCTCATTTATATATTAGTAGGGAAAAATCTAACCGTATATAAAATGACTAACCTTTGTAAAAGTAATTTATCTTTCAAAAATTTATTTTTATTTCATTTTCTTCCTCTTCAAAATTATTCACAGTTCCTTTTGGAAAATGATAGTAAATGTTATGTTGGAAAAGAGTTTCGAATGGAATAGTATTACTAAATGACCAGTAACTAACCGGGATGTTGGTGATGTCATGATACACAGGTTCTCCCTCTTTTGAGTGAATCGATGATTTCCGTTCCGTCTCAGTTAATAGGAGAACATTTTGAGTGGAAACGGATACATCGTCCACATTTCTGGAAAATAGAAAACAATAAATACAGTATATTTCGTTCATAATTTCTAGCATCCTGAGAGAGAGAGAGAGAGAGAGAGAGAGAGAGAGAGAGAGATTATTCAAATTAACTTCTACCATATAACGGGTATTTTCTGGGGTTGTATATATTTTGCGGGTAGGAAATATCCGCAAAAAGTTACAATCGCAAAATATATGCAGGTACATATAGGAATAATGTAACTCCAGAAAATAGAAACGCAGAATATAATATGCTGCCATTTATGGATCAAATCGAAAAAATTTCCAGTTGCAAAAAATACCCGTTATACAGTAATTTGTTAATAACGTTTTTGAAAATAGAATATAATACATGTATATAGTTCACTTCATGGTGTGTAAATGGATGTGGAGTACTATGTAAATAACACTAACCTGCAGTGTCCTTTACACTTCTTCACAAGGAGGCATGCAATGGATGTGGATAAAATTCCAACCAACAGTCCGCCACCCGCACTTCCAATGGCGAAAAGTGTACACGTCTTAAATAGTCTTGATGTTTCTGTGTTATTTATTCTTGATTCTACTAAATAAAAGAGAATTAAGAATCAATTCTATCAAAATCCTAACAAGCAACTGTGAATTTCAGAGAGAATAACACTTGCAGCTAAATACAAATGTTCGTAGGTATCTCCAATATCAGATCCCTGTTACAAGCAGTATACAGTGTATACATATCTTTGAGGAAATCCGGTACTTAAATTTAGTTCCCCCTAAAAAATAACGTGTACTATTTACATTGACAAGAAAGATCAAATTGAGAACAAAGGTATGCAGTAACTTGAGATACTGACAAGATAAAGTTAAAAAATTATCTATATCTCCTCCGCGAATTTCATTAATAATTTTTTATTGGTAATTTAAAAGGGAGTGTTACTAGAGTAAAAGAGAGATGTTATATTTCTAATTGGCACACTTTCAATAAAGTTATTTATAGCAATGACATGGTATTCTAAATGCGTTTGTTACGTTCTAGGAAAACTGTCAATACCGATTAAAAGAATCACAAAGCCAATATAACCCCTTTTGATTAGTAATAGAACAAATTAGTCATCCTTGTAATTACCACATCATTCAAGAAAGGTCAAAAACTCATACCTGTCTATACCGGAAATTGAAGGAATTGGATGATATAGCGGTATATTAATAACAAAGGATAGCCTCTCTTGTGTCTCTGTCCCTATATTTGTAGATTTCCTGACTGGATACGGTTCATTATACATGTACTATTCGATAGAAGTCAAACTTTCATGACAATACGTGTTTATATGCTGGGATTTTTCCCCCCAAAATGATGTCATTTCACTTAATGTTCTTTTTAAAAAATACCACGTCAACTGTTTGATATCTAATTTAGTAGCTACAGTGTCAATTTTTAAAAAATATTTTGATAGGTAGATGTAGCCCTACTCCCATGGCTAAGTTCCTAAGGGCAAGGCTTATAAAACGCCTAAAATGTATTTTCAACCTTTAAGACCACTTCAAAAACAATGTATGCTAATATTCACTGACCAGTACCATTCTTCGGAATCCTTTTCTTCATTTCTTCAGTAAAGCAGTTGTCAAGTTTACATTGTTTCATGTTGCAATCAGATGTAGGAATTTCGTAAACACCTTGTCCAATATTGCCCATCTTTGGTTTGGGAAATTTGGACATAATTATCGCTTCAGTCTCTGTAAACATCAAAGATTCATCCTTTGAAGAAAACCTCTGATTTAAAAAAAACCCACATTAATATCAAAATATAATCTGTTTATAAGGCGATTTAAAAGGTTCACCATTAATTGTGTTCTCATTGGTACTTGGACAGTTGACAGGCAAACAATCTGAAATCATAAATGACCATTGACGTACATGTATAATCGTATCATTACTGCTTGGCAATCATAATCTTTTCGTAAGTTGAGCCATACGTATTTCTGCAGTTATCACTTTAACGTATAAAAAAAAATGATGAAAGCCTTACTTTGAAAATAAATTGATTTATTTGATTCTTTGCAGGAATGTTGTAACATCGCAATGGTTTTTGTGCATTGTGTTATATCGATGGACATTGTCATCGTTGTTCTACACAATGGCCGCTTGTGGTCATCGTGGATAATATACTTTCTAATTTCTTCCAATTGCATGTTGTGATATTTGCATGAAGAATTGCTCACAAAGAAGAATATACCTGTATATATATATATACATATCAATGCAATATGCTCTTGTTCCTGTTTTTGTCATGTACTGCATTCTCAATAATTGGTATAATTCATAATGAGTATGACATACCTGTATACATAGTGTTTACTCTGTTGTCGATGATTTCAAAACAAGTATCCTCTAACGTCATGGGACTATTTTTATTGGTATGAATAAATGAGAAACAACTGAAATATTGCAATTCTAAAATTATGGTTATTGAGTACAATTGCATAGCAGGTGTATGAAACAACGTTAATTACAAAAAAGAACTGTGCTCTTATAACATTATTATACATTGGAGGATTTGAATTTTTTAACGTAAGTTTTTTATATAATGCTTTGTTAAAGTATTCGAAAAGTGTAAGGCAAATTTTCAAACGGTGCCTGTGAACGTACCTTACATTCTTCTGCGTGTGAACAGGACTCGCCTGACAGACAATGAAGACTATCAGCAACAACACACCTGTTGATTTAGACAGTAATGTGTTGTTAGTTTGTTTCAGAATACGCTAATTGATGTGGAAAATGAAACATAGTAGTTACACTAAAATTTATGATATAAAGAATGCCCGGGGCACTATCCCATGTTAATTAAATGAAGACAGCGTTGATAAATCGATCCGTGTAGAAATATTAGCGATCAGTAACGGCATTGCATTTCATATTTTACCATTGTGTAATATATATTGCATATATTACTTCTATATGACACACGTTCAAATAAAATAAGCGGTATGCGTAATGAAATGAATATCTATACTTACAGTACACAGAGGAGATCTTCTCCATGGATAACATTGATAAAAATTTACTCTTACATTGAAACTGTTAATGGTTTATCAACCGAGTGGTAGATGAAAATCATGTCAATATTTTCAAACACTGACAAAAATAGTTCATTGAAGTGGTTCTTCTTTCATTTGGATTTCCTGGTAATGACTTTCATCATAATAACTACAACCGGGTTTTTGTCATGGAGGAGACTTTTTGTTTATGTCTATTTCCTGTATTTGTGAGGGAAAAAACATTTCTAGGTAGTAAAGTTATTTTCCAAAACGCCAAATGTTGAATTAATATAAGTATTCCAATGTTATATACGGAAGCCGATAGACACCAGGGTATAGAATATTCATTTAACTGGCCGTCTCAACTTCATTCATGTGGCGGCTGCAACTTGAATTATCTGGCGGTCACCATTCAATTTATACATGGCGACTGCCAATTTCTAAAACAATTTTATTCAAATTGCTGAGTGATTATTTTGGAAAGATTTAGAATAGTACGCAAACACGTAGCATTGGTTTTCAAAGTGTAGGGATCCCGAAGGGATCCGGGTTAGAGTAGGTCCTCAGTATCCCTTGCTTGTCGTAAGAGGCGACTAAATGGGGCGGTCCTTCGGATGAGACCGCAAAAACCGAGGTCCCGTGTCACAGCAGGTGTGACACGATAAAGATCCCCCTGCTCAATGGCCATAGGCGCCGAGCATAGGCCGAAATTTTACAGCCCATCACCGGCAGTGGTGATGTCTCCATATGAGTGTAATGTCTCGAAAGGGACGTTAAACAATATTCAATCAATCGATCAATCAAAGTGTATGGACAGTCGGAAAATTGTCTGCTACAATTGTTGACAGGCAGACAAGGAACCTAAAAATGCTTTTTTTTTGTCCAAACTTCATACTCCTACACTGGAGGTTGGGGGCTCCGTTCGTCCTTCAGTTCATTCCTTAATACATGCTTACCATTATGTGCTACCACTAAAGGAATGGGATGGGGGCCAATCCGCCAATTAATCTTATTTCACATGTGAAAATAACTTACTTTGCATATGAAAAATAAAAGAAACGAAAGATGTCAAAAAAGTGAAGGGTCAGCACCCTGGTTCTACGTGCCTGATACGCTGGTATATTAAGTTAGGTTCAGTTCAGTTTATCAACACAAAACCATACGGTTTACAGGCATAAAGACTTGCTCATGCGCGAATCTGTCGATATTTTATATCGTGAACATTTATATAACGTTGTAAATTAACAGCACAATTGCAAAACATCAATGCTCTTAATTGTATATCACATTTTGAGTGGAAATGGATACATCGTCCACATTTCTGGAAAATAGAAAACAATAAATACAGTATATTTCGTTCATAATTTCTAGCATCCTGAGAGAGAGAGAGAGAGAGAGAGAGAGAGAGAGAGAGAGAGAGAGAGAGAGAGAGAGAGAATATTATTCAAATTAACTTCTACCATATAACGGGTATTTTCTGGGATTGTATATTTTTTGCTGGTAGGAAATATCCGCAAAAAGTTACAATCGCAAAATATATGCAGGTACATATAGGAATAATGTAACTCCAGAAAATAGAAACGCAGAATATAATATGCTGCCATTTATTGATCAAATCGAAAAAAAAATTCCAGTTGCAAAAAATACCCGTTATACAGTAATTTGTTAATAACGTTTTTGAAAATAGAATATAATACATGTATATAGTTCACTTCATGGTGTGTAAATGGATGTGGAGTACTATGTAAATAACACTAACCTGTAGTGTCCTTTACACTTCTTCACAAAGAGGCATGTAATGGATGTGGATAAAATTCCAACCAACAGTCCCCCACCCGCACTTCCAATAGCGAAAAGTGTACACGTCTTGATGGTTCTGTGTTATTTATACTTGATACTACTAAGTAAAAGAGAATTAAGAATCAATTCTATCAATATCCTAACAAGCAACTGTGAATTTCAGAGAGCATAACACTTGCAGCGAAATACAAATGTCCGTAAGTATTTCCAATATCAGATCCCTGTTACAAGCAGTATACAGTGTTACATATTTTTGAGGAAATCCGGTACTTAGTTCCCCCTAAAAAATAACGTGTACTATTTACATTGACAAGAAAGATCAAATTGAGAACAAAGGTAAGCAGTAACTTGAGATACTGACAAGATAAAGTTAAAAAATTATCTATATCTCCTCCGCGAATTTCATTAATAATTTTTTATTGGTAATTTAAAAGGGAGTGTTACTAGAGTAAAAGAGAGATGTTATATTTCTAATTGGCATACTTTCAATAAAGTTATTTATAGCAATGACATGGTATCTTAAATGAGTTTGTTACGTTCTAGGAAAACTGTCAATACCGATTAAAAGAATCACAAAGCCATATAACCCCTTTTGATTAATAATAGAACAAATTAGTCATCCTTGTAATTATCACATCATTCAAGAAAGGTCAAAAACTCATAACTGTTTATACCGGAAATTGAAGGCACTGGATGGTATAGCGGTATATCAATCACAAAGGATAGCCTCTCTTGTGGCTCTGTTGATTTTGTTGCATGCAGATGAAAGTGCCCTTATTTGTAGATTTCCTGACTAGATGTGGTTCATTATACTATTCGATAGAAGTCAAACTTTAATGACAATACGTATTTATATGCTGGGATTTTATTTTTCAAAATAATGTCATTTCACTTAATTTCCTTTTTAAAAAATACCACGTCAACTGTTTTATATCTAATTTAGTAGTTAAAGTGTCAATTTTTAAAAATATTTTGATAGGTAGATGTAGCCCTACTCCCATGGCTAAGTTCCTAAGGGCAAGGCTTATAAAACGCTTAAAATGTATTTCCAACCTTTACGACCACTTAAAAAAAATGTATGCTAATATTCACTGACCAGTACCATTCTTTGGAATCCATTTCTTTATTTCGGCAGTAGAGCAGTTGTTTAGTTTACATTGTTTCATGTTGCAATGAGATGCGGGAATTTCGTAAACACCGTGTCCAATATTGCCCATCTTTGGTTTGGGAAATCCGGACATAACTATCGCTTCACTCTCTATAAACATAAAAGATTCATCATTTGAAGGTTTCTGATTTTTAAGGAGGAATTGAACATCAGAGAAATTTGATATGGATGAAAACGAGGAGGATGTGTGAAACAATATTTTGTAATTGAAAACTTGAAATGTCCTTTATTTTGTTTTTAAAAGTTGCAATTTTATTAGAAGGTAATCTAAAAAGAAAACCTGCTGAATTCGAACCCGCGATCTACAGTTCACCAGTTGACGCGCTAACCTGCTAAAGCTACCCAGCTATGTAATGATATTTGAAATTAATAGACAAATATTGCTGATTTTAATATTTTCCCATGTTTTAAAAGGAAGTCAGTCATTTTAACAATGTATAAACATTTACAACAAAGTATTATCTACTTATGGAGTTGTTTTAAAAGTTCACCATTCATTTTGTTCTTATTGGTACTTGGACAGTTGACAGGAAAACAATCTGAAATCATAAAGTACCACTGACGTTAAATCATTTCAGTATTTATTTGTTTGTTGTTGTTTTTGTTGTTGTTGTTTTGCTATCATAATGTATTCTTCAGTCCAGGCATACGTATTTCTGCAGTTATCAGTTTAATCTATCAAAACAAAAAAATGAAAGTTTTACCTTGAAAATAAATTGATTTTGGTTCTTTGCAGAAATGTTGTATTCTTGCAATGGTTTCTGTGCATTGTGTTGTATCGATGGACATTGTCATCACTGTTCTACACAATGGCCGATGGTGAGAATCCTGAACAATATACTTTTTCATTTCTTCCAATTGTATGTCGTGATATTTGCATGAAGACTTCCCCACGGATAGGAATATACCTGCATACATGTATATTGAAATGCATATCAATGCAATGCTATGCTTTTGTTCCTTCTCTTGTCATGCAATAAATTCTCAGGAATAGGTATCTTCAGTACTAGATGCTATACCTGTATACATAGTGTTTGTTGTGTTATTGATGATTTCAAAACAGGTATCCTCTAACGTCATGAGACTATTGGTATCGGTGTGAATAAATGAGAAACAACTGCAATATAGGAGGTTTTATCTTGTTTTTAAAAATTAAAATGATAATGTCACTGAAAGTGTATAATTTCATTATAGAAGTTTTGTGAAAGGTATTTGATATAGTACGTACCTGACATTATTCTGCATGTGAACACGACTGGTCCGACAAAGAATGAAGGCGATCGGCAATGCTACACCTGTTGATTAATACAGCAGTGTCATGTCAGTTGGCATTTTTCACTTTTGAAAAAATCGCCATGGATAACTTGCATTTAGAAATTAGGCTCGCATTGTTTATACAGGCGAATACGTGCAATCTTAAGGTGAATACAAGGAGATGAAGCGAATGAGAATTTCTTGGGAATTTCTTGTCAAAATCAAATGTATATTTCTAGGTTCCATACATTTACCTTTTCCTGATTCAAAATATCACTTGAGTTGGATACATTTATTCAGATCACTTCACCTCAGGGATATCCATCAAATACTAGTATTAAAGCCAGTCAAGAATAAAGTACTCAGAGTAATGTGTGGGGATATGTGTATACCAATACTTACATGTACAACACACGGAATGTAAGTCACCCATCGAGACCCTTTATATGCTTTTCTTCTTTGTGGGAAAAGTCAACAGTTGATCCCTCGAGATTCAGTATAATGGACATTCTGGGGGAAAGCTTCTTGGTGGTAATATCTATACTTTTGCATTTCGTTTTTATGCAATAATAATCTATTTATACATTGCGTGTCCTTTAATTCCGAAATTTTAATGTCATCGGAAAGAGACAATGAATTGTTTTTCGATGAAATAGCAAATTGTACTATTATCAATATCAGTTCTATCAGTTAAAATATCTTTCTTTGAAATAATTCAATGACTGTTTTAATACATTGGATGTTTGCTTCAATTATTCAATTAGCAGTATTCAGATATACAATGGTGCATGTTTAACACGTAATAAAAAGACAACATTTTATAAAAATTATTTTTAAAACATCAAACAATAATATCTCCGAAATTTGGACGCTTTCTGAATAGCTTTCATCAGAATTCAAACTAAACGGAATTTCAACATAAGATGCTTATGTTGAAATGCTTTTTTAATTTTGATAAAATTAGAATGGCACACCTCAGTTCCATCCAGAACAGTCACAACCGAATCATGAATTGAATAAATTGATTTGTATAATCTTTCGCGCTCAATATCAGAAATAGCATCTACAAAATGCCAATATTCCTTGTTAACTGTTTTAACATCAAAAGAAATACTGTCCGACTGCGACTTCATAAGAATCATGTCAGTTTGTTTATCAAATCATCATCAGATATGTCACCATAGATATCGAACTCTAAGTCAATATTCTGTGTTTCCCCCTTTCTACTTCCAAGTCCTAAATATCATTCATTGCACTATCAGTGTCTTACTCTGAACTTTGAACTCCTCTAAATTTGCTGTGGATTAAAATATATTTTCATCTGAATCCATGCCTGACAAGGACTGGGATTATGTATGCAATTGATTCACAAACTCACTACTCCATGAAAGAAGGGAGTGTTTGATTGGACTTTTGTATAATGGCACCGTTGGATATTTGATTGGGATGAATGCTATTGTGTTTCCACACTGTTCAATACATTAATAGGTCAGTGCATCTTAGAGGTGGAAAGTTTTTTTTACATCACATAATTAACTTTAGTGTTGAATAGTTTAGAGAAAACATCCCCTTGTTGACACGTTAAATTATCGCCGCCATTACGGTAATGCACCCCATTGATAGGTCTAACACTTTACCTATAACCTGTGGAGTCTTGATGTGACTGAAATATTCTTAAATGGACGTAAAACAATCAAATATACTGTAAATTAAACACTTATATCTACAAAACATCAATACACAGGCTGTGAAGTGATGTAGACAATATGATACAAATAAAACGTAAACATCTCTGAATCTGACTTCATACTAGTGAAACAATGGAGTCTTGTTTAAAAGTCTCATTTGTTGATTTAGCTGACGATGTCCATAAAAAGATTAATGCATATATCATGAAGACATAAAGGAAATTGAAACCTTTCATTCCGTAATAATGGGAAGTAAATCGTACGTGGCTGTTAAAAAGCAGTGGCTCTAGCATATAGGGATAATTCAGCGAATATCGTAACCGATATTTTGAAAAAGAGAAATTAATATCGTCATAAGGAAAGTTGTGTTATGTGGTACCAGAATATAGATGTTATAGATTAAATGACTGTGAGTGGTAATATGCCAGAATGTCTAACGGAACTTAACAAATATGCATTTTGGGAAATGGATTGACCACTTCAGTTTTGATTGTTAAGCACCAATAAGCTTCGACACTAGATTAATAATTTTTCATCAACAATAAATATGGACTTTCCTTCCTGTTCGTGACGACGAAAGCATCTAACTGTGAATTTTTACTATCAGAATCAACCGCTGTATAACACTTTTTTGAACTTTAAAGAGTTTCACGGGAAATGGATGTTTGTTTTCGAGAGCAAAATTCTAATAACAAATGTTCTATTCCCACTTCCTAAATAAGCAGTGTCAGAAAGGGAAATATCTACAAAAAGTAAAATGTCTTGATGTATTCCACGTCAACAAATACAATATTGCTCAGCAAACAAACTACGTGTATAGATATAAGACATATTGACCTTTTGATACTAGATACCACAACTAGTACAGCATTAATACTTAAAGCGCATAAAGATATCCCCCATGGACCTTTTTCATAATGTTGATCAAACTTTCAAAACGTGTCCGATAAGCTGATGTAATTTGAGCAGTGCAGCGAAGCGAATTATAATAAGCGTAAACTGCACTAAGTTACATAATATCGTATAATATAATTCGAGATCTTCTTCGTTCCTTATAATTTACTGTATAAATACAAAACTACATTGAACAAGTCTTCATGTTTTTCAAAAAAGTAATCTGACAGTGAAAAATAGAAATCACTTGTACTACCCAAGGATTCACATAGCAATAGACTGACGATGCGTCGAGCGAGAAAACCGCCATCTCGGTTCTTCATATAGCTTGGGCATGTATACCTTTAAAGCAATACGAGCTGTAAATGACGGGGTTTTTTTCAACTATCCAATTATGCACCAATTAACTTCTATCGGTATAACTGATATAATCCCATAGATCTGAAGGAAACAAATTTGCAAAATAAACAAGGGAATACTAGAGTTTGAGAGGATACCTTCAATGAACGTTTCGTATTTAAACCGCCATTGCGTTGTATGCACCGAAATGAGAACGATGATTGCCGAACATAATCGGGTTGCTGAGACCGAGGTTATAATACAAAGATGGAAACTGAAGTAACTACACGTTTCTTTTGTTTGAAATATTACATTGTTTCATGAATGACAGGAAGAACAGTAAGTGTAAGAAAGTAATAATTACTTAACTGTTTCACTGAAATGAAACTTTGTAAGTTAATATTCTATAAAACTGGCATGTTAAATTGTTTACAAATCTGAAGGGTATTCAGTGCCTCTCTTTCCCTTTTTTCAGAACTGGTGACCTTCAAGGTCAATGTACATCGGAAATTACGAAAAGAAATCATTAACAGAATGACAATGAATGGACATTTTCTGCTAATTTGAGGGATTTATTGCTTCAGATTCACTCTGATTCTGTTAAGCTATATGCAAGGTGAAAATAACGAAGTGATCAATCTCATAACTCCTATAAGCAATACAAAATAGATAGTTGGGCAAACACGGACACCTGGACACACCAGAGGTGGGATCAGGTGCCTAGGGGGAGTAAGCATACCCTGTTGACTGGTCACACCCGCCGTGAGCCCTATATCCCGATCAGGTAAACGGAGTTATCAGCAATCAAAATCAGTGTGCCAAGAACGGCTTAATAATCGGTATGAAACACGTCAGACAGCATTTGACTCAATGATAGGTTGTATTGACGGACTAAATCGTTATAACGACCATAGCATTTGCGAAATGCTGACTTAAATCGAGACTGTTGAAACCCCTGCACCATCAACTTGTTTGTCAGTAGTTTATGTCGATTTAAAAACTGACTATACGCAGAACGAGCTCTTGCATATCGAATCAGTTGAGATATATAAACACCGTATGCAGGTGATAATGGAATATTGCTACATAAATATGGGAAGTTGACGATGGAGAAGCTGAAATCATCCTGTTTGTCATACAGTTGAGTTGTCAGTTTGCCGTTAATGTCTACTTTCAATAGAATACCTAAGTATGAAGAAGAAGTGGACGACTCTGTGGTGTCCTTTATTTCGAGCTCACAGGGATATATCAAATCGACATATGAATGAAAGCTATTATTGTTAACAGACAAAACGTCATCGATATATCTAAATGTCGAATTGAAGGCCACAGCGAGAGATTTTTTCTCCTCACGTAGACGTTTTTTAATAAACTCTGCTTCATATGAATATAGAAACAGGTCAGCTAACAAAGGAGCACAAATGGTGTCACACCATCGCACTTTGGCGTGTCAGACCATCGCACTTTGGCGCATGAGTGTGGACCATCGCACTTTGGCCTGTCACATCATCGGCGTTTGGCGCAGACCATCGGGGTTTGGCGTGACCATCGCACTTTGGAGTCCCATCGCACTTTGGAGTCTTACATATATAAATATGTATTATATATTACAAATTTCTATTTAGTTACAAATAGAAATTATTCATTGAGCCTATGAATGAGAGAGAGAGAGAGAGAGAGAGAGAGAGAGAGAGAGGGGGGGGGGAGGGGGGCTGTAGCTGTATGTCAGCTACTGTTGGGGGTACAACCATTATGCAAACACTATGGCCAAAGAAACTTTGCAGACATCTCCTGGAGGCACTTCCTGTGTATATCAAATCTATACACAACAGTGTGATATTTTGGCCAGGTAAATACATGTAACAATGACCAGAGATAAGGCCAAATAAAAAATATATGTGTGATTGCGGTTACCCGACTATCCCTAGTTTTTTACCCCCGACCCTAAACTTTTTTTTTACTATTTCCAATATCTGTTACCGTAATTTGTCAAATATAATGCACACTTTTTTCATGTTTAACGTCCCTCTCGAGAATATTTCACTCATATGGAGACGTCACCATTGCCGGTGAAGGGCTGCAAAATTTAGGCCTATGCTCGGCGCCTACGGCCTTTGAGCAGGGAGGGATCTTTATCGTGCCACACCTGCTGTGACACAGGCCTCGGTTTTTGCGGTCTCATCCGAAGGACCGCCCCATTTAATCGCCTCTTACGACAAGCAAGGGGTACTGAGGACCTATTCTAACCCGGATCCACACTTTTTTAAAGATTTTCTTTTATGAGAAGGGGTGCATAATATATACCACTATACATATAGGTTTTTGACCCGTTTTCCTTCAGGTAAAGCTTGACTGTAAGTTTATCCATAGCCAATATATAAATACCGCTAAAATGCTAAGCTGTAAACACTTACTACAGGCCATCTAACATTAGACAGAAAGTGACTTAGAACTAAAGAGTGTTTACATAGACAATAGTGCATATTTCAGGTTGTTTGAATATACTGAGCGAACACTCTCCTTATTTTTTAAAAGGTTGGATAGATTTAAAACTTGCAAGGGCTTGAAAACAGTACTCTGGTTGAAATATCCATCTAAATAACTATATATATATATTGTCAAAAATAGGGTGATCCCTACCAATATTGATAGGTACATATCACACCATATATAAATGGTAAATGTAAAGAAGTGAAAATAAATTGTGTTTCCATCTAAAATCTATCATTAACAAGAATACATATTTAAAACATGAAATAAAATCCCTAATTACCTACCCTATTTTTCAAAGAAGTGTAACCGGAACCACACATATTATTTTATTTGATCTAAGCCCTGGCCACATCTAGTGATCCGTGAAGAAACCGTACGGATGTTGGGGGGTTTTTTTGGGGGGGGGGGTGCAGAGTTTTAAATATTCTTAATATTTTAATTCGAGCATAGTGCAAAACAAAACCCTTAGCTATTGATCTTAATCATAGTGTTTTATTTTAATAATTTTACAGATATAAAATCTTATGCCATACTGACATTGACTTCCATTTAATTGTGTTTTATTGTTTTATTCCTCTTCTTATAATTCGTTTTTTATAAGGTGCTGTATGATTATCATTATTATTATTATCATTATTTCAGGTACGTAGACTGCACTGTGGCCCCCATTTTGTCAGCGATATGTTTATCAGCTTCACAACGACCCTCTTTTTCATGTCCAATACTTTTTTTTCTAAAGTGCTTGTACTTTAAATCCCCGACCCCCTACCATAACCCCAAAATGCTAATTCCCTGAGAATTCTTGGTTTCAAAATATTTTACCATATTATCATATCATGTTACCAGGTGTTGAATCTCATATAAAATTGTTAAACAATCTTAACAAATCACCAATAAATGGTGATATGTATGTCACTGATATTCTTCAAAAGAATACATATACACTCTTTGGCATTGGATAAAATGCATTCAATCAGATTCTGTCTTTCTTGTGGACTTTGGTATTTTCAAAATTGTTGGGTTTGTTAACAGTCAACGCTGTTGAAGAATAAAAGAACCAGATAGAGCATACATAGAGAACTTTATTGAAGTAGCGTAGGTTCAATTTGAAATCCTGTACAATGGATACAAAATATATCCCACTTGTCTGAATTTCGCTGCTGACCTAGAGAAAAACCCATCGGATGACATGGACTGATAAATGTTCGAGTAAAAATAAACGGAAAATCGCGAAAATGGTGACGTATACGTTTACAATTTAAGACCATTTGACTTGAAATTCGATAGGCACAAAGTTAAGACATTATTAGTTATATAGACAAAGGGGTATTACGAGAAAATATGAGGTCCTTGAAAAAACAATCATATTGGACGAGACGTAAGCCGACCCCGATATGTATTTTCAAGGACCCCATATAATTCCGTACTATCCCTCTAAGTGTCTATGCATATTGAATTTATCCTGTCGATGATTTTACGTATACATTGATTAAAGGCATATTAACATTATTCATTCTTAATGCTTTTCTAATGTACAGTAATAATAATTGACTGCAATGATGCATTCTTTAGACATTTTATCAAACGTTCTAAACATCATTTCGGATCTCTTAGAAGAATACGACAAGGATGTCTCCCTCAAAATATCTCGGATCGGGAGTGAAAGCACTGAAATATATCCCCTAACACCTGTCAACGTGGTAAAAGATTTTGGGTAAGTCATTGTTATATAGTCATACACTTAAAACCTAGAGGTTAGAGCGTTCGCCCCGCATGTGGAAGGCCGGGTTTCGAATCCCGGCCGCGACAGACTTAAGTCGTTTAAACAGCTAGGGACAGTTCCATCGCCAAACGCCCGGCATCAGGTATGAATGTCACGGGTCCTCGGAGATGTCCTTAAAAACGGATGTCCCGTGTCGCAGTAGGTGTGGCACGCTAAATAACCCTCAATGGCCGTAAGCACCGAGCAAAGGCCTAAATTTGAAACCCTTCATCAATTAATCAAATTGTTAAAAATATATTGTAATAATTCACTCACATCGATACTGATTTTGAATAGCTATCGAAACACTTCCATGGTAACATGGTGTGTTTTGGTGAAGACTCATGTATACTCTGTTTAAAGGTTTAGGATTAACATATTTTAGATACAAATCCATGTCTGCATGGGTGAATAAATTGGAGTCTGATCAGGATTCCAACAATAACACAGCTACCCAGGGGAAGAATATATTCTATGAATTGAAGGTCACTACTAGATGTTACACACATAGGTTTATATAGTTTCCTACTTCATTTGATTTTATTAACGTTTTATTTTCTAATAGGGTCAACACAGATTTTTGATATCAATATCCTTTTATTGTGGAGACTCAGATGTGACCAATTGTGAATAATTCAGGAGACTTTAAGAAGATTTTGCTATTGTCCGTCTCATATTCCAAGCATCTCTGCTTGCAGGAAAACAAACTTCCACACGGAATGCCAAGAAGCTAAGAAACTAATTAAATACTCTGTCAGTTATGCACTGAATCCAAATAAATGCTTAACATTTTTCATTGTGTGGATTTCTATTTTTTAACATTTTATTTTTTTTTTAAAAATACACCCATTTTCCAAATTTATTTTTTTTATCGACTCGTCTCAATACTTTTGGAACTTTTTTTTTATTATTTTTATTTCATCCTATCGACTCCAATATTTTAGAAACAATTCCCGTTAAACAGAAAATGAAAAAAAAACTCTGGCCTCAACAATGAAAAAGTGACTGCAACATTTAAACCATCAACAACGCAATAAAACAAGTTTTTTCAACAAACTGTAAAAAAAAAAAAAATTAATTCGTTTGTTTTCGTATACCTATGACGCCATATTATGCGCTCACTACTTTCCAATGACAGGGTATACGTATTCTCATGACATAGTACACATATGTCGTCAGTAAACCACGTGTAAGGGGCATATTTGAAATATTAGGTTAGTATATAAGAGGTATAATTTCGTTGTATATAGTATTCATTTCAGCTAATGAAACTCCAAGAATTTTATCAAAGGCAGGATAATGTCATAAAAACACTTTAGCTATTAATCTTGATTATAGTGTTTTATTTTGGTAGTTTTGAAGATATAAGATATTATCATACTTTATGACTCTTCTTACAAAGCGCCTTAGAGTAATGTGTTTTATATAAGGCGCTAAATGAAAAGCGGAGATAACGAACAATCTCATAACTCCTCTAAGCAATACAAAATAAGAGAGTTGTGCAAACACGGACCCCTGGACATATCAGAGGTGGGATCAGGTGCCTAGGAGGAGTAAGCATTCCCTGTCGACCAGTCACACCCGCCGTGAGCCCTATTTCTTGATCCAATACACGGAATTGTCCGTAGTAAAAATCAGTGTGTCATTCTATTCGTAGTCAAAATCAGTGTGCCAAGAACGGCCTCACAAGCGGTATGAAACTAGTCAGACAGTAATTTACCCAACGATAGGTTTCACAGTACCCGCAACGTTTTTCTTGACATTCCTATCGTGCGTGTATCCTATCTTACCCTGCTTGTATCCTATCATATCGTGTTTTGCGATTTTCAGGTCTATTGTGTTTTGCGTGTTTCAGGTTTTCTGTTTATTGTGAAAATCGTTGATCGTGTAGCTTCGGAAACTATCGGGATCGTATATTAAATCTAATGGAAAAAGTACGATACTCTCCGAAAGCTTTATTCGTTTTGTTAAAGAAGCTATTTTTAGGAATCGTGGAAATACATTACATTTGAAGGAGAACATGAAGCTGGCAATTTTTAGGCAGAAGAAGAGCTACTTGTCTGTCCAGAGAGGATGAAAATTTATCACAATATCATTCTAAGTAGTCTGGAAAGTAGGCAGTTGTTTGCCGAGCAAACCGAGGACAGTAAATCTGAAAGCTCCTTCATCTGAAGTTCATGAACAGTTGCTTGTCTAGAAACCATTATTTGTAATTAACTCTAACAGAGGAATAGGAAGTTCCGATTTAAAAACAATCAGTCAATTGTTTATAATATATCTTTTGATAATGGCTGTTTTTCTTCCGATTTTTTCCATCTGTACCAACTACTGAACTTGTGCTCGTCCTTGAATCTGATTCCGTGTATCATCCGTGTTTGATAGCAAACATTCTCAGGGACATTGCATTTCACAGTTTTAAAAGGGTGCAAGGGTGTTGCATCTCCCAAAAGTCTGCTCAACTGATCACGACTCAGCTGCCATCGATGTTTTTTTCTTGTACATACACCTATACCATGTGCCAATAGTCGTACGGATAGATACTGGAAATTTCTTACATGGGTTGTACATACATTTTTTTGTTTGCCAGTTTTGATGATTATTTGATTTTTTTTTACATACTAAACACAAAACCTTTGAAGCGTTTCAAAAGTGCGAATTGATAAAAAGCCGAGTTTTCTTTATTCTTTTTAAAATTATTTATTCATGTTTTGTTATTAAGATATCAATTTCAATAAATGTGTTCCAATTACTTATGACTCATAGTGTAGGAATGTCTAACGTATGAAGATAGATACAGCCGTGGATTAAAAAAATTATTTACATTTTTTTTTCAATGTGCAAATTTAGAATACCCCATTGTAATGCCATAACATTATGTTATCGATATTCAAATATTTCCAATCATTTCAAAGAAATTCCAACATACACATGAAATGCCATATTCGAATTTTATATTGCAAGTCTAGAGAAAATTTTACGACGACATAGACGAGGTTGGAATTTGCTTTTGGCTAAAGTAATTGCATGTAAAATGGAAAATATGGTTACGCTCCTATAAGCATACTCTCACGACTATTGGTGACACAGAAATAGAGACGGAGAGAGAGAGAGAGAGAGAGAGAGAGAGAGAGAGAGAGAGAGAGAGAGAGAGAGAGAGAATTATCCAGTTCTGAAAATCTTAACAGTTTGTATTTTGCATTAAAACTCACCCAACCTCTCCCTCTCTCTCTCTCTCTCTCTCTCTCTCTCTCTCTCTCTCTCTCTCTCTACAAATCAATTAAATATTGTTGGAGTTATAATTTCACACCCCTGTAGATCCACTTAGTCGTATCAATTTACATGTACTTGTATCGGAAGGAAGCGAACTAGTTTCGATGATTAATGTACGAAGTAAAAAAGGGGTTGTAACAAAAGTGGGAAAGGCGGCTAAGTCGTTGATTGATATACGTTTTGCAAAAGGGGTAGGGGCTTTATCATACACACCCCGGTTCCGAAACCTACATTACACAGTCAACAGAATTAAAAAAAAAAAAAAAAAAGAATGCAGCATTTTAAAACAAACAACGGATGAATGCTCCAGTTTTCACTGTAGTGATTGTAGTCTGCAAGTTTTGTCTGCACTTTAAAACTTCATATATGAATTCCTCAAAATCGTCAACTCAAATTCAATTTCCTACGCTTGTGCGGATCTTTATCTACTTGCAGTATATGCGTAAACAAATAAAATATCCGTTTGCCTTCAAATTAATAAATGCCTTTCCAACTTACGATATTTCCACTGGTAAGAATTAATTTGCTAATGTTTATATACTTCGGTGTACGATGAGGAATTTCATTCTACTAGTGGTGAAAATTTCATGTTGAAGTCAATGCTCATATTCAATCAAAATTCTCAGTTGCGACTGAAGAAAGAATTAATGATCTTTGCAAACAACACTGTTGAATACAAACAATTGCACACAAAATATTGGCATTATTTATGCAAACACATACATTACCTTCCAATTAGCTTTTGGATATACGTGTTACGTATGTAATGTGTATTGAAATCCTTTAATATTATTAACAACATAATGTTATTATGTTGAATCAATCAAAATTTCTTTCTGTCTAAATTGTTTCTAAAACTACATTTCTATGAGGTTTTCCGTTTAACCCGCTTTGCGTTTCTATCGTGATGATCATTTATCAGATTTGGCGTTTATCGTGAAGATCGTTTATTGTGTTTTGCGTTTATCAGGTTGATCAGGTTTACTATTATCATATCGTATCACGCATGTGTGATGAACTATTGTAGAGTGAATTGAAACACACTTAATGATAGACCAATTAGATGGTGTAATTCTTATCCAATCAGCATTGTTTAGCCATCCAATCATAATCTTAAGTAGTCAATCATTGTTGATCAACCTAAGACCAAAGGGTATAAATAGAACAGTCCTTTCATCTTCAGTTAGTCTGTTGGTACTCGAACTCGATTGAGATCTTTTGACTGGTAGTATTGAGTTGGTACTCAGGACAAGCAACGTAATTTTTAGCTAGGTCACTCAGTTCCTACCCTTGGTCCTTTGTGACTTTACAATTGTGTCTTAGTGACTTGTATCAGGGATAGTGTCTCGGTGACTTTCCCGGGTGATAGGACGGTAGAGAGCTTAGATTAGGTGGCTGCAGACTGTCGGAAAACAATAGAATTGTTAAGTTATATTTGTGATTTCTCGCATTGATTAGTCTCATTATGTTTTATTTTAGCTCATGGTTTGTTTAATGATCATCCAAGTAGGACCAAGGGAAATATTATTCCGGGCTTTAGTCAGTTAGCCTATCCTGGTTTATTTATTAACGTTAATGTTATTGGTCCTGTTCGTCTGCAACGAAGATAGATACGTAACAGTAAGTGTATTATAATTGAACTTAATTTCTTAGGAAGGAAACCTAAGCGACCTCATATGATTTTCTAATCATTTGTTAGGTAAATACGTTACACATGTACCCTATCGTATCGTGCGTGCATCGTGTTCTATTGTTTATCAAGTCAAGATTAACGTTGCGGGTACTGTATTGGCAAATTAGATTGTTATAACGACCGTAGAATTTGCGAAATGCTTATTCTCAACCAGACTGTTGAAACCCCTGCATCTTCTACTTTTTTGGCAGTAGCCTGCCTCGATTTAACTGATCATACGCACAACAAGCTCCTGCGTATCGAATCAATTGAGGTATATAAACACCATATGAAAGAGATAATGGAATATTGCTACATAAATATGAGAAGTTGACGATGGACTTTAATATTCCTCTTACACTTTTAATCTATTCTGACAATGTATCAAGTTCTTCTTTTTTCATATGTAGCCGATCGTCTGTCATAATCTTCGTCAGAATTCACAAAAGAGACAAAGTTCTGTCGCCAATTGAAAGATTGAGGTTCTTTGTATTTAGGACCTTTTAAAATGAGTGATTTGAGGTCCTCTTTTTCAACTATATCAACATCACCAGCAATGACATGTCCAACTGGACTAAAGTTGTTCTGTGAACTCCTCAATCCCTTCACATACATAAAGTGTTTCATACCAATTGTTAGGCCGCTTTTTGGAACACTGATTCTGACAACGGATTAGTCTGTTTACCTGATCGAGATATAGGTTTCACGGTGGATTTGACCGGTTGACTGAGGATACTTACTTCTCCTAAGAACTGATTTCACCTCTGGTATATCTAGGGACCCGTGTTTGAAAACTCGTAATTTGTAGTCCTTATAGGAGTTATGAGTCGTTATCTCAACCTTTTCATACATAGAATGAAATGTTATTCCATCAGTGTGTTGAATATACAAAGCGAGAAATGGGATAAAATGTTTAATGCATTGTCAAAATATAAAGACATATCAAACCAATATTGTACATAAAAGATTGAGCATCAACAAAACAAAATCAAATAAAAAATAAAATGAAATACAAACTGCAATTACTTATGTGGTAGTGTCCATGAATACCTGTGTATCCATTTACACTATTGGATGGAAAATGTACGGACAGTGTCATTTTTTGCTGATAATCACTTTTATTGTGTTGTGAATACTGATAAGTTCTGAAAATTACTGATATTTTTACTGCCAAAATTTATTAATACATGAAAATTGTGTAATGTATCACATATGTGGTGCATGTGATACATTACACAATTATCATGAATGAATGAATTACCGTCAACTCAGAGGGCATAATGAATCAGTGAGAGGATTTTTCTGTTTCGTAACGTTATTGAAATTGCATACTATTCCATTTGAGAATCATAACTATTTGAATCAACTGACTGATCATGAATGTCCTGATCGCTGTCTGTGCATGTGACCATTTTCTCGGCATCACAACCCTCCTCCTTCTGAAGAGTGTGGTACACCTGAGGTGAATCTTCTAAGGTGACTTTTACTTCTTGCAATTTTTCCACTCTATCATCAAACAAATCAATTGCTTCAGGTTTGTCAGTTTGAATTCTTTTGATATGACTCATTTGGACAGGACTTTCGTATGTTGAATGTTGTTTACTCTTAGTATCCAGAACTGTTTCTGACTTCTTGCAGCTTTCTGGATAGTTCGCAACTGTCGTTACACAACTGAAAACGTCCAGATTCCTAGAATTGTCCCTATAATCCCTGTTCAAGGTGTGATAAACCTGAGCTTTCTCACCATTCACTGATTCTTTAGATCCCCTTTCCGCATTCTTTGGTGATAGTTGTGGCGATATACTTCCGTTCTCTTGCACACTTGAACTACTTTTTGGACTTTCACTATAACGCTGTTCGGGTTGATCATCGGAAAATGCATTGCTGACGCTATGTACAATAGCTTTAGCTTTTGAGTGACCCTGTGGGAATATTTTGTTTTTTATATTAATTTTGTCATAACATATGTAGTATGTATACATTGCACAATCTCATTTATATATTAGTAGTGCAAAGCAATGAACATAAAAGTCTAACCATGCATGAAATGAGTAACTTTGGTAAAAGTAATTTTTCTTTCCAAAATACATATCTATTTCATATTCTTCCTCTTCAGAATTAGTTCCTTTTGATAGTAAAGGTTTGTGTTAAAAATCAATTTAGAATGGAATAGTATTACTAAATGACCAGTAACTAACCCGGATGTTGGTGATGTCGTGATATACAGGATCTCTCTCTTTGGAGTGAATCGATGTTTTCCGTTCCGTCTCAGTTAATAGAACATTTTGAGTAGAAAAGGATACATCGCCCACATTTCTGAAAAATAGAAAACAAGAAATACAGTATATTTCGTTCATAATTTCTAGCATCCTGAGAGAGAGAGAGAGAGAGAGAGAGAGAGAGAGAGAGAGAGAGTGTGTGTGTGTGTGTGTGTGTGTGTGTGTGTGTGTGTGTGTGTGTGTGTGTGTGTGTGTGTGTGTGTGTGTGTGTGTGTGTGTGTGTGTTCAAATATATTCTACCGAAAAACAGGTATCTTCTGGGGTTGTCATTTTTTACCGATAGGATATATTCACAAAAGATTACAATCGCAAAATATATGTACATGCATACAGCTAAATGTAGGTTTAATGCAACCACAGAAAGTGGAAACGCAGAATATAAGTTGCTACTAAGTACAGATCAAATAGCAAATATTTACAACCGCAGAAAATACCTGTCATACAGAAATTTGTTTAAAAAGTTTTTAAAGACAGAATATATTGTATAGTTCACTTCATGGTGTGTAAATGGATGTGGAATACCACGTAAATAAAACTCAGACCTGTAGTTTCGTTTACATTTGTTCACGAAGAGGCATACAATGGATGTGGATAGAATTCCAACAAGCAATCCGCCAGCCGCACTTCCAATGACGTAAAACATACACTTCTTTTGTCTGGGTGGTTCTGTGTTATCTATTATTAGAAGAGAATCAAGAATTATTTCTATCCTAAAGTTAAGCCTCAATCAATGATAATGGATACATCCAAATTATGTACTTTTACAATATTATTTTTTTAAAACTAGAATAAGGTCCCATCATCGCATCTATGAAATCCTAACAGATCACCTTGAATTTCAGAGAGAACAACAATTGCAGTTAAATACAAATGTTCGTAAGTGTATCCAGTATCAGCGCCCTGTTACAAACAGTATACACTGTTATCAGAAAGTCCTGTACTTAGATTTAGTATAAGAATAACTTGCACTATCTACTTTGACAAGAAAGATCAAATAGAGGAAAAAACAATGCATTAACTGTGAGGTATTGACAAGATACATTCAGAAAATCATGTATATCTTCTCTGTAAATTGTACTAATAACTTTGTTTTTAAAATACAATCGTTACTATGATAATAGAGATATGTTATTTTTCTACTACTCAATTGCAACGCTCAATGCAGTTACTTAAAGCAATGACATGATACATGAAAAGAGCTTGTTAATTTCTAGGAAAGCTGACAATACCCAATGCATTATGTATCTGGAAAAGAATCACAAAGCCAATATAACCCATTACATTAGTAATGAAATAACTTCGCCATTCTTATAACTATCAAATCCTTCAAGAAAATACAAGAATTCAAATCATTTAGAGGACTTGTATCTATGCCGGAAATTGAAGGCATTGGGTGTTATATATCAATCATGAAGGATAGGTTTCCAATTCCTCTCCTGTGGCTTGCTGCATTGCCACTTTGTAGCATGCCGATTTACGTACCTTTATCTGTGGATTAGCTGACTGGATATGGTTCACTCAGTTTATTCCATAACAATACGTTTTTATATATGCTGGGAAGTTGTTGTTTTTTTCTATTAAAATGATGTTATTTAACTATTGAAACATTATGAGTAGAATACCATGTCAACTATTTAGTTATCTAGTTTAGTAGCTACAGTGCCAATTTATATATGTTGGTAGGTAGTTGTATATAAAACCGAAGTTTATCCGTATTTCCATGACTACGTTCCCAGACATAAAGCTTACAAAACGCCCACAACATATATTCCCAATTTTCCCAGACGACTTCATTACATATCTATGCTGATGTTTATTGACCCGTACCATTTTTTGGAATCCCTCTCTTTATTTCTCCCGTAGAGCAGTTCTCTACTTTACATTGTTTCATGTTGCAATACGATGTAGGAATTTCGTAAACGTCTTGTCCAATATCGACCACCTTTGGCTCGGGAAATCCGGACATAATTATCGCTTCAGTCTCTATAAACATGATAAGCTCATCGTTTAAGAACTTATGGCTTTTAAAGAAAACATTACATGAACGTATTTTCTACTTATGAAACGGTTTTAAAAGTTCACCATTGATTTTGTTCTCACTGGTACTTGGGCAGTTGACAGGAAAACAATCTGAAATCATCAATAAATCTTTGACGTAAGATCATATTAATATATTTTTGTTATGTTTTCTTCATTTAAGTCATACAAATGTATGCAATTGAACAAAAGTTACCTTGAAAATAAATTGATTTTGGTTGTTTGCAGATATGCTGTAATTTATCAATGATTTCTTTGCATTGTGTTGTATCGATGGACATCGTCATCATTGTTCTACACAATGACCGCTGGTGGGAGTCCTGAACAATATACTTTTTGATTTCTTCCAATTGCGTGCCTTTGTATATGCATGATGACTTCCCCATGTATAAAAATATACCTGTAAATAAGCATATTCAAATGCTTATCAAAGCAATGGTATGTTTTGTTCATGTTGTTATGCAATGTATTCTCAGTAACTGTTAATCTCTTTATCATAAGTATGACATACCTGTATACATAGTCTTTGCTGTGTTATTGCTGATTTCAAAACAAGTATCCTCTAACGTCATGGGACTATTGGTATCGGTGTGAATAAACGAGAAACAACTGAAATATTGCAATAGCTATTGTCTACATTACAAAGCAAATGTATGAAACAGTGTTCTTTAAACAAAAAAAAATATATGCTCTCTTGGAGGAATTTATTTTTTAATATAATGATTCGTTATTATAAGTATCGAAAAAGCATAATGCAATCGTTTGATATACATATAGTCCGTACCTTACATGATTCTGTGTGTGAACAGGAAGCGCCAGACAAACAATGAAGACGATCAGTAACAATACACCTGTTTAATTAGTAATGTGCTGTTTATATTATTCCAAATACGCTAATTGATAAAGTAAGCGTGGAAAATTGAATCCGTGTTTTCCCAACTCTCTATTTTTGTATTACTTATAGGGGTTAAGAGAGTGATTACTATTCGTTAATTCACTTTCATATCGTAGTTACACTCCAATTCATTATATAGCTCTGATCCTTAGATGAATTTGACTCCAGTCTTTGGCACTCTGTTTTTCTTTTTAGTTCTTACAAGTTTATTGTTATATCGGATTTCCAATATTTCGGCTTGAGCATTACTGAAGAAACATTATTTGTCGAAATGCGCATCTGGTGTGCCTATTAGTACCGTTTTACTTTTTAAAAAGTGCCAGTGGCACTATCCAATGTTACGTGAATGACGACAGTGTTGATATATCAACCCGTGTAGAAATATTAGTTTTACGTATCGGCACTACTTGTCATAGTTTGCAATTTACCATTTCATCACGTGAATATATACTACATATATCATTGCTATACGACACGCGTTCAAATAAAACAAGAGTAATGCGTAATGATGTGAATATATATACTTACGATACACAGAGGAGGTCTTCTCCATGGATAGCATTGATAAAAATGCACTCTTACAGTGAAACATTTAACGGTTTATCAACCGAGTGGTAGATGCAAATTTCGAATAGTGACAAAATTTGTTCATTGAAGTGACTTTTATTTCATGTCGTATTTGAATTTCCTGGTAATCACTTTCATCACACTAACTGCAACTTGACTTTTGTAATAGATGTTATTTTCTTTGAATAGGGTAATTCCCTATATTTGTGAAAAGCATTTCTAAGTAGTAAAGTTATTTTGCAAAAACGCCGCGATAACGTGTATTGAATTGATACCAGTATTTCAATATTATTAGCTAGTTGTGCATAGTTTTACTTACAAAATCCTAAACATAATGATTAAACATTCTTTATGGATATCCTTCAATCAATGAGAACTAATTAATGTACTAAGACGTTCGTAGCTTCAATTTCTAAACCGTTTATCATTTTAGACAACAAGAGCACCGCTTTACAATAAAACAATGATCAGAGAATATGTATAATAAATCTATGCTTTGTACATGTAATTGATATGTTGATTTTTCACTGATTTGAGGCGTAATGGATTTTAGCAGACCATTCTATTCAACATAATTGGTTCTCCTATACGTAAAGTATGCAGTTCCCCTGAACTTCGTGGAAAAGAAAGTAGAGTTGTAAATAGACATCCTATTGTACATGTGCATTAATAAAATAATAATGATCACGTTGACTTCGATTGCTTTGTTTTGGTCTGAAGAGTTAGAGAAAGTATACATACTTTGATGGAGAAACTTTCAAATAAATCAGGACTATTCAGACTCACGTAATTCAATGTATGATAGGGTGAAAATATGACTTACCACTATTAGGTTACTTGAATATACATGTACCTGTTTGTCAGTTAAAGTGCATTGTAGGTGACGTGTCGTCAACTTCTAAACATTCTTAATTCTTTTTCCAAACTACTTGACAACTTGTTAATAAATTTAGAGTTGAAAAGATCCTAGGAAAAGGGGGAACACAAACCGAATCTAATCGTCACTGACCTAGTGGTAGAACTAAATCTCTAAAAATGACGTTGTCTTTATTGATTGATTGATTGGTTTGATATTGTTTAAAGTCTCTTTCGAGAATATTTCACTCATATGGAGATGTCACCAATGCCGGTGACATAGTCTTTGACAATCTTACTTCTGAACTTCAACCTCAAGACGTCAATATATTTAGTGTCAATGACATCTTTAGGGGTAGGGGTATGAAAAAGTACATTCCATGATCACTGGCCTAGCTGTTACACAATGAATAAATGTTCGAAGGTTATACTTGACACAAAGTTTATTTCTGACAAAGTACCATGTCAAAACTCTAAACCAAGATAATTTGGCCAGGATGAAGTGCACCAGTAACACATTGTAATTTCTGTCTTAAATTTACGTCACTCTTAGTATACAACTTTCAAAGACACTTCATGGCATCTTTTGTAACTAAGATTAGTATATGATTACGAAGGATAGAAATTATATTTTACTGTGTATACGAAATGAAAATTTGATTTCGGAAAAAGCAAAACATGCCTTCGTGTTCATTATTGTTTAATTTCCGGTTTACTTTATAAACAAACTCGTATAAGCCCAAGATGAATGACAATGAAAATGCTATATTTCATAGTATATACTCTTTTCTTTGATTGATGATTTCAAAGTCTCTATATTTAGGGATAAAATATGTTTTCCATGGTTTAACATCCCCCATCATCCAAATGGAATCTGCATTAAATATTGTTACATGCAAAATGCGGTTCTAGTGATTGAATATATATCATAAAATACAAAATAGACTCATTGAGATGATAACAGAGAGGGGGAGTATAAAGATCATGACAGTGCATTAATCATCAATGCACTTTAAAATGAATTTAACTTAATTACGTGCATCTTTATACTTTATTTTCCGGTTCTGATGTGAAGATGGAAGGCTGGTAACACCAATTTCTTTTACCCTTTACTACTCCAAACTATTTGAAAACAAATATGTCAGTATCATTCAATAACATACTTTACTAAATCAATATCATGTATACTAATTTCTCCATGTATTTCTTAATTGACGTTATGAATCAAGGACCTCCCTATACTCTGTGCTTCCTATATCGTGGGATATCCAGGGCTAATCTTAAGAACAAAAACCGTTATATCAGTCATTTAATTGTCTTATCAGTATTTCAAAGTTTTCCTGGGTTTTAATGTACTGACTCCATGGTCAAATGCTGCGGAGGGATTTTAATGCCAAACCCTTGTCTAGGCACTTGCAAAATAAAATCACTTCCCATTTTTAAAATCTTGGATATTGGCACAATAATGGTCAGGATTTAATGTGTCAATTGTATCATAAAAATGGATCAGTATTACCGAAATTGTATGAAAATCAAATACAGTGAAACTGACACAATCCACATGGGGTACAAATATAGAATCAACAACGTCCAGAATCATGTAATTCATATCTAAAACCTAAATAAAGAATTCTATCCATGACGATATCATTCTACTTGCTCAAAGAATTGTAAATGACGGACATTTTTTTTTTAATTTCTCTCTTTACAATCAGTGATATGTGTTGTGTACTCATTGATGAGAGTACTTATATATGTACTCCAGAGTTTTCATGTTTGCCATTTTGAAAATTTGGGTTACTCAATGTAAACATCCCAGATACTCTCTTTACAATCTTTGATTAAACGGACTTTTTCGTATTTTTATGAGACAAAATTTATCCAAACACTTCTACAAAAGAAAAATTCTTGCCGTGGACTTCAACTAGACATTAGAATATATCGACGACGTTTTATCTATTAACAATAATCATTTAAAAAAGACAACAAAGTCTTCCACATCTGCTACAGATTTGGATCTTCATTGACGGCAAACTAACAATTCCAGTTTATGACAAATGGGATGAATTCAGTTTCTCGATATTCAATTTCCCATATTTAAGTAGCAAAATTCTATTATCACATATATATGGTGTTTATGTCTCTCAACTGATTCGATATGCAAGAACATGTTCTGCGTATGATCAAATTTCAAATCAAGACAGGCTACTAACAAATACGTTGATGTTACAGGAGTTTGAACAGTCTGGCTAAAAGTCAGTATTTCGCAAACTATGTGGTCGTTAGAATGGTCTGATTTACAAATACAACCTGTCATTAGATGAAATATGGTAAAAAGTGTTTCATAGCAATTCTTAGGTTATTTGTTACATACTGGTTGTTGCTACAGATTACGCTGCTTACCAGATCAAGATGTACATGTAGAACTCACGGTGGGTGTGCCCTTTTATAAGGGGATGCTTATTCCTCCTGAGCGCATGATTCGACCTTTAGTTTGCAAGGGATCAGTGTTTGTACCACTCTTTATTTTGTATTCTGTATAAGATTGATCACTTTTCGTCATGTTCACTTCTTCATAGGTAAAAAGTTGAATATGCATGTACTAAATATGCATCTTTTAGAGATTGCCAGTATCGCTACTGTGATTCAGTGGACTTTTTAGCTTCAACAGAAGGAAGACGCAATATCAAAGACTACTACTTTCTGCGGAGAGTCTAGTCACTTTCCATTTTTATCGCCCTTTCAAGAAAGAGAGACATATTGCTTTGCACCTGTCGGTCAATTGGTCGTTCGGTAGATTATATATGTTGTCAATATCTAAAAACATATTAAGCGTTCTTTCCTTCGGGATATTGATATTTTGAAATATGATACTTATTCAAATCATTGCCCGCATCTTCTGTAGAACAGTTTTATAGTTGATACATGCATTGTTTCATGTTACAGTGAGATGTAGGAATCTCGTAAACACCTTGTCGAAAAATGTCCATCTTTGGTTCGGGAAATGCGGACATAATTATCGCCTCAGTCTCTAAAATGATAAAATGTTCATCGTTAAGAAACTTCTTATTCTCAAAGACAACATCTACAGCAAAGTAGTATCTACTTATTGAGCTGTTGTAAATGTTCACCATTCATTTTGTTCTCACTGGTACTTGGACAATTGACAGGAAAACATTCTGAAATTTTTAAAGACAATTGACGTAAAGCCAGACAAATATTTTGTTTTCTTCACTTTAGCCATACGTATTTCTGCAATTCTCAGTTTAATTTATCAAAACAAAGAGATTCAAGTCTTACCTTGAAAATAAATTAATTTTGGTCGTTTGTAGAATTGCTGTAACTTATCGATGCTATATCGATGGACATCGTCATCATTGTCTAACACAATGGCCGCTGGTGGTCATCATGAATGATATAAAAAAAATTATTTCCTCTAACTGCATGTCGTCATATGAGCAAGAAGACTTCCCCATATATAGAAATATACCTGTATATATGTAAATTGAAACATATATCAACGCAGAACTATGCTCTTGTTCCTGTTGTTGTCATGTAATGCATTCTCAGTAATTGGTATAATTCATAATGAGTATGACATACCTGTATACATAGTGTTTGCTGTGTTGTCGATGATTTCAAAACAAGTATCCTCTAACGTACTGTGACTTCTTTGATCGGTATGAATAAATGAGAAGCAACTGAAATATAGGAGGTTAATTTATGTCTTGTTGTAAAATGATGTCACTGAAAATATATGTTTTCATTATGTAAATTTTGTTTGAGGTATTTAGTATAGTAGGTACCTTACATTCTTCTGCGTATGGACAGGACTCGACTGGCAGACAAAGAAGATTATCAGCAACAATACACCTGTTGATGTAGACAGCAAGATCATAACAGTTGGCAGTTTGTTACTTTTGAAAAATTCATCGAGGAAAACCCAGGCTTCAATTCCTTGTATTGACGAATCCTTGTCATTTTAAGGTGACTATATGTAATACGTTTTTAAACATCGAATAAGAATTTTTGTAAAACAAAAAAAAGGCTTTATACATTTACTTTTTTGTTTTTTCCAAAATGAAAGTTAAAGAAAACGAACATTAATCAATCTCATGAAACTCTTACTTCAGTTGGAAAAAAATTATTCAAAGTTAAGTCATTTCAAGGATATCTTACATCAAATATTCAAGCGTGTCAAAAATACAGCAGTTATAGTGAAGAATGGTGATATGTTGTATGTTGTTTAACGTTCCTAGAGAGAATATTTCACTCATATGGAGACGTCACCATTGCCGATAAAAGGCTGCAAAAGTTAGGCCTATCCTCGGTGCTTACGGTCTGAGCATGGAGGGATGTTTATTGAGACCTCGGTTTTTGCGGTCTCATCCGAAGGACCGTCCCATTTAGTCGCCTCTTACATGTACGAAAGGCAAGGGGCACTGAGGACCTATTCTAACCTGGATCCTCGCGGGATTTATTGTGATATGTTTACCAATACTTACATGCACGACACACTGGAGGAAATTTACCTATGGAGACTCTTTATATCCTTTTCTTCTTTGTGTGGAAAATTTAGCAGTTTATCCTTCCATATGCATCACAAAGGCTATATGATAAGTGTTTCAGTAATTTGGAAAATTCTTGTGGTAATTATAACAGTTATGATTTTGCACTTCGTGTTTTGTAGGCCAGAATGATTTATTTATACATTGCGTTTCCTGTATTTTCAAATTTGCAATAAGTGGTCAGAAAGAGAGAGGTGGGAATGTTTTTTGATAAAAAAGCTAATTGTACTTTTATAAATAGCAGCTCTATCAGTCCAAAGGTCTTTCTCTTCTAAATTATTTCAATAACGCCATCAATTGTTATGAATTGATACTATTCAATCAATACCATTTGAAAATATTAATATCTACCTGTTTACCAGTTGGATATTTATCCACCTGCCGATCAGTTGCATATCCAAATATCCAACAATACATGGTTAAAAAAACAACGTGTAGAACAATTCATTTCCAAAACACTAAAAAAAAAAGAGTAACTCCAAAATTTGAATACCTTCTGAATAGCTTCCATCAGAATTTAAATTAGAACGAAATTTCAACAAAAGCATGTCTTTTTTCTCTTTAAGCTTTGAACAACATCACGAATCGAATAAAATAACAGAATATCTAGATTTTGAATCTGGATAATTTTTTTTTTTTGGCAATGTGGATAACCTTTCGTATTAAACATCACAAGTAGCTTATGTAAAACACAAATATTCTTGTCTTTCCATCAAAAGAAATACTGTCTGAGACTCCAAAATCCTAACAGTTTACTTAACCAAATCATTTTAGATTTGTCACCAAATATTTGTTTTCTTTCTGCTTTCAATTCTAAAATATCATTCAAAACACTATCAGTGTCTTCCCCCATATCCAGACCTCTCCACTATGTATGAGAAATGTTTCTACGTTTGAATCTATGTCTAACAAGCTATGAAATGATGTAACTAATTGGTCTACAAACTCACTAGTCCATGAATGAAAGGAGTGTTTGATTAGGCTTTTGAATGATGACACTGTTAGATATTTATGGATGCATGAATGGGTCCAAGTTCGGGTTCAGTTTTAACATGATATACACCCCCTCTAAGGGCTTGTTTTATCGAAACAATTCAACACCATCTAATTTATCTATTTATCACTCATCTTGAACGCTACGGGGCGCGGTGTCTCATTAGTGAAATGAAAGGTCAAGATAACGAACAAGCGATAAATCTCATAACTCCTATAAGCAATACAAAATAGATAGTTGGGCAAACACGGACCCCTGGACACACCAGAAGTGGGAGCAGGTGCCTAGGAGGAGTAAGCATACCCTGTCGACCAGTCACACCCACCGTGATCCTCATATCTTGATCAGGTAAACAGAGTTATCCGTAGTCAAAATCAGTTGTGCCAAGAACGGCCTAACAATCGGCATGAAACGCGTCAGACAGCATTTGACCCAATGACAGGTTATATCGGCAATATAGATCGTTATAATGACCATAGAACTTGCGAAATCCTGACTTTAAACGAGATTGAAGGAATCCCTGCACCATCAACTTATTTGTCAGTAGCCTGCTTCGATTTAAAAACTAACCATAAGCAGAACAAGCTCTTGCGTGGAAGTTGAGGATGGAGAAGCTGATACTTCGCTTTGTGGCCTAGTGACCGTGGCTTAGAGTTCCAAATGTACCGTGGATGTGTCATAAGCATGGTGTGAAAATAAGTAATGATTTTCTTTTGCCAAAAATTTTCCTTTTAGAAGTTTGAATTTTAAATTGAGCCTGTTGGATGAGAACTTAAATTCGATGGGATTGGTACGTTTAATTACTGTCCCGTGGTGATGGGTTATACATGTAC
Organism: Ostrea edulis; assembly: GCF_947568905.1. Classification (NCBI taxonomy): domain Eukaryota; kingdom Metazoa; phylum Mollusca; class Bivalvia; order Ostreida; family Ostreidae; genus Ostrea; species Ostrea edulis. The sequence continues at coordinate 59,519,182 of NC_079170.1, read as the reverse complement.
ATGTTGAAAAGATCCTCCGTACCCCTTTTGTGTCGATAGAGGCTACTAAATGTGGCGGTCCTTTGGATGAGACCTCGAAAACCAAGGCCCCATGTCACAGCAGGTTTGCCCCGACCGAGATCCTTCTCTGCTAAAAAGCCGTAAGCGCGGAGGATAGGCCTCAATTTTGCAGCTCTTCACCGGCAATGGTGACGTCTCCATCAGAGTGGAAAATCCTCGAGCGAAACGTTAAACAGCAGCCGCTGCTACGACAATGGGTTCCATGCTTATGTCCAGTCTTTACATACCACTGATGACGCCTTAATTCTCGAAGGGATGTAAAACAAGCAAATGTACATTAAACCAAACGCTTATGGTAGTTCAGCACAACAAAATTTTACATGTCTATTTAATGACTCGTTAAAACACCTCTCATGAAATATGAATTCACCATCGAGTGAAACAAGCTCTCAATTATTCCATAAAAAAATGTGATTTTCCCCGGAATGATAAAAATAGTGTTTTGTTTGCAGATAAGACATTCTCTCTGTGATTTGATGCATGATATAATGTCTAATAAATATACCTAAAAGACTAAATATAAACGTTGTAATTGTCTAGACATACTATTTATGAAAATTGAAAACGTTATCTGTTGATATTTTGAATCCACGGATAAAAATCTTCAAAACACATGGCTGTTAAAAACAAGAGATATCGAAGATATGTATTTTAAAAACAAATTGAAATGAAATTATCAAACCTCAGATATTTCATATATTCAGACGAGAGAAAAGTACTAATCCCGATCAAAGTTGATAGAAATTACTAATCATATTGGTGCTAACATTCTGCACTTTTCTTCAAGAAAGTAGTTTTCTTTATAAATGCAGGTCATTTGTAAACCATTTTACATCATGGGAATGTAGTTTTCTGAGTACAATGTTCTTTATGACTACTTTTTTATAATTCTTAGACTTAGTTCAAATTTAGAAAAAACTTGTAATACAATGTACTTCTGAATTTTGACCATTAAATCTCAATTTCTTTTTAAAATATTATATTCTTTATGAAATATATATCTTTTTTCTAATTGACATATTTTTGAAGATTTTATCCAAATATCTAAAAAAAAAAAAATATATTAGCAAACAAGGTTTTCAATTTTCATAAATATTTTTTATTCAAAAGATCAGAACGTCTATCTGAGTCGTCCAGGCAATTTTCTTAGATATTGATATTATGATGAATAATGAATATGAGTATCTTATCTGCGAACAAAGCACTTTTTTATCACTCCGGGATAAATCACAAAAAATCATATGAAATACTTGAGAACGTGTATTACCTTTTCGACAGTGAAATCATATGTTTAACGAGTCATTAACACAATTTTAGTGTAATGAGTTACCTTAATCTACAAAACCTCAATATACAGGCTGGGAAGAGATATAGACAGCTCAACTGTATGACAAATGGGATGATTTCAGCTTCTCCATCGTCAACTTCCCATATTTATGTAGCAATATTCCATTATCACCTGCATATGGTGTTTATATATCTCAACTGATTGGATATGCAAGAGCTTGTTCTGCGTATAGTCAGGTTTTTAAATCGAGGTAAGCTACTGACAAACAAGTTGATGGTACAGGGATTTCAACAGTCTCGATTGAAGTCAGCATTTCGCAAATTATATGGTCATTATAACGATCTACTTCGTCAGTACAACCTCGCATTGGGTCAAATGCTGTCTGACGTGTTTCATACCGATTGTTAAGCCGTTCTTGGCACACTGATTTTGACTGATGATAACTCCGTTTACCTGATCAGGATATAGGGCTTACGGCGGGTGTAACCAGTCAACAGGGGATGCTTACTCCTCCTAGGCACCTGATCCCACCTCTGGTGTGTCCAGGGGTCAGTGTTTGTCCAACTATCTATTTTGTATTGCTTATAGGAGTTATGAGATTGATCACCGTTCGTTATCTTCACCTTGCATATAGACAAATGTGATACACATAAAAGGTAGTTGGCTTTATACTAATAAAGATATTAAGTCAAATATCCCTGTTGAAACTCTCATTTATTCACTTAACTGACAATGTCCATAAAATATAGACATTCATAGCAAATTGAAACCTTCAATTAGATTGTACGTAGATGTTAGAAATAAATAGCTTTAGCATGTAGGGATGATTTAGCGAACTAATTTTAACGTAATGGGTATTTTGAAAAAAAGTTAATATCGTCATTATGAAGTTTGTGTTATATGGTACCGGTCTATAGATGCTATGGATTAAATGACTGTGGGTGGTAATATGTCAGAATGTGTAACGGAACTTAACAAATCTGCATTTTTGAAATTAATTGTCCACTTCAATTTCGATTGCTAAACTCCAATAAACAAAGCTTCGACATTAAATTGATCATTTTCCATAACCATAGATATGCAGTTTCCTTCCTATTTGTGACATTAAACTGTAAATTAGTACTAAAATAACTAACAGCTGTAAGACCTATATTGAGAATTGAATCACGTTTAATTGATGGGGGTTTTCGAAAGCAAACTTCGTAAAACAAATGCTTTATTTCTACTTCCTAAAAACCAGTGTCAGAAAGGGAAATGTATACAAGAATTAGAATGTCTTGATGCATTCCATGTCAACAAATACAATATTGCTCAGAAAACAAAGTACATATTGACCTGTTGATAGCTGATACAGCATCAATGCTTAAAGCACATTAATATGTCTTCAATGAATCTCTACTCTCTATTTTGTATTGCTTATAGGAGTTATGAGATTGATCACTGTTCGTTATCTTCACCGTTCATACTGTTGATCAAACTATCATAAAGTGTCCGATAAGCTGATATATTTTGATTTCAAATTACTTCAATGGGCAGTCCACTGTATTTATTACTGCAATCATCAGAAGGTGATTAATTCACAAGGCATTACAAACACGATTTGGCCTCCGACATTTACCACATTATGCTTTACGCTAAACATAGTGTTTTATACAGAGAATTGACACTATCCAACTATAATTTACAACAGAGATTAAATTGGTAAAAGTTTATTTACACGATTAATTTACTAAATCAGAAAGGAAAGTCTTTGTTATGCAGCTTGGTATTTTTCACAAATAAATTGCATTTTTAAATCATTTTTGTGAATTTAATTTTACATTTTAGAATCACAATATGTATGGGGTGTCCAGGTAGCGCAGAGGTAGCGCTCTCACTTCTCACCGCTGCGACCCGAGTTCGATCCCCGTGATCAGCAGTGGTTGTATGTGTGAGGGTATGGAGGTCGCCCGCTCGGTTACGTGGGTTTCCTCCCGGTACTCCGGTTTCCTCCCACATAAATGACCCGCTAACGCAAACATCCGTGCATCAAAGGACCCCATTGGAAATAAGCTTTCGAGTTTCCATGGGTTATCCTTGGTATTTATGTATGTATGTATATACCGAATAAACATTTATTTATATCTGGAACAACATCAAGATACGTATAATAAGCAAGCAGGGGGTAGAAGGTTGACTCTTATCACCTTAGTAGCTTTCCTCAAATAAATGCTTGACTGAGAATAAACCTAAAAAGTAATTTCTTAAACTTTACGAGAATCTAGTTAAAATACAAATTGGATGTTTTCTTTTCAAAATAATTAAGTGCAGTTTGTGAAAACATACACATTTGTATTTCTATCTCATCAAAACTATATGACATAGATGTATTAAATTTGTACTTGTCTTAACTCTTCGTTTTATGTTTATTGGAAGGAAAATAACTAGCAAGATTATGTAAGATTACCATCGAAAACACGAGGGAAATAGGAACTAATGTCATACTAGTTTGGTCAAATCAAGAATAACAACCAAATTATTTCTGGGTCCCTGTCTAAAGCACACTTCATTCTGAGACAAAGAGCACGACTGCAAATTTTGCAATGGCGTAGTCATGAGAAAGAAGCTATGCAGTCAACCAATGCATGATAAAAACAGGGAAGGGAGTATCATAATAGAATCTGTACCTGGTGCAACTTTTGTGCTAGTTATTTCTTCACGTTTACATCCTCCCTTGTAACACAATCATTATATTACAAGAATACATTAAATTACATATACCAGGTGTGTAAGGAACTATGTATGCAGAATTCCTACATTTACTAGTAACTAATACATGGATACAATAAGAGAATTTCAGCCTTGGTTTGTAATACGTTTATCACTGGTTGTTTCTGTAATGACGTCACAAATACGGCGGTGAAATGGGGATACGTCTTGAGATCGGAAGATAAATTCTGCATTAAAGCAATTTCCGGGTACTTTTGCATGCATTTATAAAATTTACTTTTCAAGTTTATTGTTTTGTATTGTTTTGGAAATTCCTTACACTTCTGTAACCTACTTGGAAAATTTAGGAGGCGAAGTGGTATTTGACCCCGTTGTCCCATTCACTATATATGTACACTTTTTTATGAACTTGAAACAAATACTTTTGAGGTGACAAAAACTCTTAAAGAAACATTTCTACTATCCCATCGTCGTTTAAAAAACAACTCGCACTGTTTTCCAGCAACTTTTAATTGCAATATCCATGTCAGTGTACTTGATTTAGTTAATGAAAATTTGCAATTTGCAATACATTGTGTAATACTTTCAAAATACTGTTGCAGGACCAAGCGAAAAAAATCATAGCACGTGTATTTTTGTGCAGAGAATTCCACTCTTATTCCTGTTATGCGTGATCATAGGTCTCAGGAAGTGACCAAATTCGTTCATTTCATAACGCATTTTCTCGATTACAGTCTATGTGGTATAATACTTTAATTGCGTAAGAATATATATTTCAATGCAAAAGAAGTTTGAATGTATATTCATGGCATTTCAAATACATGTTTTAAGTCACTTCAGAACAAAGCAATGAGGAAGTACGACGTAAATATATGTAGCATCTTATTTTCAAACCTAATTCTTGTTTTAAAAATGATTGTACATGGTATATTATTTTTCTATCGTGTAATGATATATATTTCAATGTCAAAAGAGGTTAAAATGGTCGACAGGGGATGCTTACTCCTCCTGGGCACTGATTCCACCTATGCAGTCTGTAGAATGGTCGACAGCGTATGCTTTCTCCACCTGGGCACCTGATTTCACCTCTGCTGTCTGATATGTCCAGGAGATCGTGTTTGTTTACCTCTTTATAAGAGTTATGAGATTGATCACTGTCCGTTATCTTCACCTTTCATATGCATTGCACTTCAAATATATGTTTCAAATCACTTTGAGATAAAGCAATGTAATATGCAAGCACACCGAAAATTATTTCCGGACTTATGGCGTTTGCAATTAATGGGCATGATTTCTCAAACATTATCAATAACATTTTATACAATGAACATTTGTTTTATCATCTCAGTTGTAGTGCTAGTGGAAGACATCAAATCGATTCATTGTTTGAAATTACACGTACCCATGAAAGTTTATATATAGTCAATATCCATATATATTACCAACTTTAACTAAAGTGTCAAATACTTTAAATTCTGTTACATGTAAGTAGTTTGGTCAATGCAGCTTCTTCCCTATAGTGCCAACACTTACCATGACCTTTGATTATAATGTGTGTTCCAAAGCCAATAAACTTACACTTCTTATTCGCAACGCTTGGCAAAGATACAATAGTTACCTATATTAAAGTCAGTTGTATTATGGTTGAGGCTCCAACAAGCAACCTCCCCATAAGGCAGTATAATTTACACGAATTTTAAATGAATGTATAAGTACTCAAACGAAAAACATGGTGATATACACAAGGGTAGAAATATATTGAGTACATTATGACAAAATAGAATGAACTTCATGCATGGTTTGAATCAGAAAAAGAGGAAAGAGAGAACACATTTTATTACATCATGTATTACATATACAAGCATATATTATAGTTAGTCGAGCATGACAGATCAATGCACTTGCAGTTACAAAATATACGTTTTTAGTGATTTTCAATGTTGAATTTACACATGATCCAAATGTAACTATCATGCCTTCTATTCTGTATACATTTTCCACCAATCAATTATTCTTTACGAGTACAAAATAATTATCTGATTCTGAATTGTCATTGTTCAGACTCTTTAGGTTAAAGCCAGTCCGCTCATCATCCTCAGGCAAAGCAGAATTTTGTGTCTTCCCCTCTTCATCAAATACCTGTTTAGCATGGCCAGCATTTTGTGTTTTCCCCTCTTCAACAAACACCTGGTTATCACGCCCTGCACAGATTTCGTGTGGATTGTCATAATTGCTAATTCCAGACTCCTCAACTTTTTCGAAAAGGTGATTATACACACTTTCCTCTTCCTGTTTATTAATTCTGTCATCAATAGGAGCAGATGGTGTTGGTTCAACGACATGGTACATACTTTCTGACTACAATTCCAAGCAGAAAAAATAACACTTCAGTTTGAATTTCAATGTAACATCAAAATGTCAGCTGAAAATTAAATACAGTACTCAGGAAATATTGAAATGATAATAAAAGCTTACATACATTTAGTACCACTTCTTTGCTGATGTTATTCTTTTCCTCCACACTTCCTATTTGTTCATAGGTATCTTGTTTTGAAACCACTTCAAGTCTTTCTTCATAAACCCCATGTCTACCCTCCTGTGATTTTCCCCTGGAATATCATAATTAAATACTTAAATTTGTGTATATAGTTTACAAATCCTTGAGAGCTATAAAAGGAAGCATCGTACAATATGAATGTCTGCATTTACAAATGTCCCTAAAATGATATTTAAGCAAATTACGTGTCACAATCTTTCCTAGTTCTGCTCCTCTTCAAAAGAAACATCACACCTAAGGTCGTCATCACACCAATGATCACGCCAGTCACTCCTGATCCTACTGCAGCCCCAATAATAACCGTATCTAGATGAAGAGGGGACAAACATGTTATGTTGCACAAACGTTAAAATCTACGTTTTTTAATTCATCTAAGTAAATTCACTGTGGAGAATAAGGTTGGTTCTTATTATTCCAAACATTACGTTCTACGACAATTTACAAGTAAGCAATAGCCTATTGACCACAACAACTGACACAGTCAGGAGTAACACATGTAGGTGATCTTATTCAGAAGAAGGCATGCTTTCTTGTGAGAGTCGGAAGTTAGTCATATTTTTCAAAACAAAAATTACTTCATCATTTGTTTACAATAAATACAATAATTTGCAAGGATTGATATTCATAGGAGCTCATTTAATATTTTCAATAATTTTATGAGCTGAAGGAGAAGTTTCTAAGTATCGGTACTAATTGAAAACAGTAAAAATTATCATAAGATATGGTAAATACTGAAAATTGTTATACACATCCATTCAATATATTTATAATGAAATATTAGCGAAGGATTAAGTATCTAACTATACTAGTGGGCGGTACTGTTACTGTGTAGCTCAACTTTATCTTTCTAAATTTTGTGTTTGATTTTCCTGCATGTCTAACACTTTCCTCATTCTGATTTGCCTCATCTGAATGACCTGAGTGAAGTCAGACTTTATTCCGATCAGCCTTTGGTTAATTTTTTTATGTTACGATGGTACAATACATCGGGATTTATTTCATGTAAGAATGAATTTCAAGACTTTAAGTAAATCAAAAACATTAATTCTTGTCGTGATGTTTCACTTTGTCAAGACTTTACCAACATAGTTTTAAAAGATACATACATTTTGACTGATTTAACTGAACGAATACAACAGATACTCTACCAGATGTCCAGCTGTGATAGCTGAAATGCATACCTTCTGATTCACTTTGCTGCATTTCTGGCCCTCCAGTTTGTTTGACATCTTTCAATTTAAGAATATAATAACATTCAGTAAGGTAGTTTTTAAAACAAACCTTTCACTAGCTTGAGAACGGTGTATGAAACGTTTATATTTCATAATCAAGGTCGTCAAATGTGACAAAACTGCGATATTGAACGTGTTAAACATCTAAAACAACTATCAGAAATTCATTTCAACAAATAATTACAGATCTGGAACGAGAGTAAGATGTTGGCCTTGAGTGGATCAGAAGCAGAGAGAATTGGTGGTGAATTATTCGGCGCATATCTCGACTTTCTTTTCCGATATTAATCAAGGTTCTGGTATGACAACTCTGACTGTATGAAGCTTTTGTTTTGTTATTTCCACTAAAGACCAATTGAAATTACAATCGCAGCAATTCTACATGTAGAATAACCACAACATTTAATCGTATATATCGTGATAATAATATCGTGAATTGCATACCTTACCAGGGCAGAATTTAAAGTTATAATATTATACATTTTTCTCTATCACTACCTTTTATACATGTGTATGTGCTGTCATCATAAAAATATCCTGGTGAACAGACACAACGCTCATTTGTATCACAGATTAGCGGAGACGGAGACCCAGAACACTGGCGTGATATCATACATGGTGTGCCGAAGTTTAGTCCATCTGAAAATGGAATGTGCAGGGTGAAATAAAGAATTGTAGCTGTGTTCAATGTCTAATGATCATACCTTATATCTGATAAATAATTAATTTCAGCATCATTTTGAAGGGTTCATCAAATAGAAATATTACTGCATAGGAACTTACAAACCTTTTATTACTTCTTGATTTATTTCCCCTTAAATATTACATTGAAGTATATCTGAAGAAAATGTTTTCTTAAAGTATTCTTAAAAGACATTGTATATTCATACAAATGTCTTGCTAAAAAGTTGTATAAACATTCTTTTTCATGAAGGTATACGATAGTATTAATCATTTACAACATACTCGTATGATTAGAAAATTTCATTTTTCTTAATTTTATCAAGGGTGGATAACTCTTCTAAAAAAATGTTAAAGTGCAAATTGATCGGCTTCTAATTATTTATCAGCCATGTGTATTTGAAATATTTCACTTTCATCATAAAACAATTAGCACTTGATGTCTATTTACATCGTTCAAATTGTTAAATCTCCTCTCGTTGTACATTGATCTCTTATCATTGCATCGAAGAAATAAATTAAAATAACAGAAAAAATATCACAAAAACTTTTACCGTTTACAAGTAGCCATTACAAACAAATATCAAACAACTTGCATAATTCATTAGTTGATTTTTAAAAATATTTTTTCAATACGCTGAATTGCTATATTAGAAATAAGGCTTTACCTTTAAGACACATTCTGTGTGACTGAATATATCCTGTTTTACAAGCACACTTTCCAGAAGAACACGTCATGGAGGTATTTGTTCCACCACACTGCCGCTCTGAGGTACAGTCATCACCAAGTTGTGGGTTCCATGCTTCAACAGAGGAATTGTTCTCTTATCATTTATTTCTTCCGAAGTAATGGTGGTTTTAATTAACAGTTTTATTATATATTTTCTCTATCACTACCTTTTATACATGTGTATGTGCTGTCATCATAAAAATATCCTGGTGAACAGACACAACGCTCATTTGTATCACAGATTAGCGGAGACGGAGACCCAGAACACTGGCGTGATATCATACATCGTGTGCCGTAGTTTAGTCCATCTGAAAATGGAATGTGCAGGGTGAAATAAAGAATTGTAGCTGTGTTCAATGTCTAATGATCATACCTTATATCTAACAAATGGTTGATATCAGCATCATTTTGAAGGGTTCATCAAATAGAAATATTACTGCATAGGAACTTACAAACCTTTTATTACTTCTTGATTTATTTCCACTTAAATATTACATTGAAGTCTATCTGAAGAGAAAGTTTTCATAAAATATTCTTAAAAGAAATTGTATATTCATACAAATGTCTTGCTAAAAAGTTGTATAGACATTCTTTTTCATGAAGGTATTGGATAGTAATAATAGTATTAATCATTTACAACATACAGTGTATATGTTCAGAACATTTCATTTTTTCCCATTTTCATCAAGGATAGATAACTCTTCCAAAAAACCATAAAAGTGCAAAATTAATCGGCTTCTAATTATTTATCAGCCATGTAAATTTGACGTATTTCATTTTCATCATAAAACAAATAGCACTTGATGTCGATTTACATCGTTCTAATTGTTAAATTTCCTTTCGTTATACATTGATATCCTTAAGTTAATATTATGATTTTATCTCTTTTATCATTGCATCGAAGAAATAAATTAAAATAACAGAAAAAATATCACAAAAACTTATACCGTTTACAAGTAGCCATTACATACAAATATCAAACAACTTACATAATTCATTAGTTGATTTTTAAAAATATTTTTTTTTTAGTTTTTTTTTTTAAATATTTTTATAAAAATATTTTTTCAATGAGCTCAATTGCTATATTAGAAATAAGGCATTATCTTTAAGACATATTCTGTGTGACTGAATATATCCTGTTTTACAAGAACACTTTCCAGAAGAACACGTCATGGAGGTATTTGTTCCACCACACTGTCCCTCTGAGGTACAGTCATCACCAAGGTTCCATGCCTCTACAGAGTTATTATTCTCTTCATATCATGGTGGTTTTTTATTGACAGTTTTACAATACAATTTATGTTGTCTAGAGACATGGATTTCTAATTTCAAGGCGATGAATAAATTTAGTTGTACATGTAAGAATTCTGTTTTAATTTATGAATAAACTTCATAATTGAATTGAATTTTCTGCACATACCACGGATACATCTGTTAATATCCCGGCTGTATTTATAATCACCAGGACAAGAACAGCTTCCGTCGCAGTATCCTCCGCGATACGAACATTGATCGTTCAACGTGCATTTATTGCCAAATGACAAATTAGATGTTTTACAAATTAGACGTGCTATAGCTTGATGATGTCATCAATATACAGTTACATTTACTCAATCTGATAACATACATAGAGTGAAATGTTATTCCATCAGTGTATTGGATATATAATGGGAGAAAATATTTAAATTGTCTATTATGTTATTAAAATATAACCTAAGACGTATAAGGACATGTAAAACCAATACTGTACATAAAAAATGCGCATAGACATGTTCATGGACAAAAGAAAATATAAAATGAAATAAAAACTGCATCTACTTTTGTAGCATCGTCCATGTATTTCTGTATACCCATTTATGTGTGAACATTGATTTTCGTAGAAAGTTGCACCACATTGGTCATCATAATAAAAGCTTTCTTCTAGCTTGTTTATTACAATTCAAAGTTACGAAGATACGATTATCACTTAAAGTAGACAAATTAGAGTGTTTTGATTTTGCAATGAATGGATTCCTACTGCAATGACCGATTTATAATGTATGTGTAGAAGCTCAATGACTGATATAAAAAGTCTTCATTGCAATTTCTCCATCCCTTATTATTTTCTAAACAGGTGCATCCCTCATGCTCTCCAACAAGGTGCGACATCTGCCATGGTTTTGTACCCAAAAACATGCGTTGGTGACAAAAAGGGAAAACAAATGAAAATGCAAAATAAAGCGGAGTATTGTTTCTCTTTCCTTAATCCAAAACGTGATATTATATAATGTTAAAATTGTAAGCAGGGTTTTACTACATTTCAAAAACATTCTTTGTTTTCATTTTGGAATATGATATATAAATGGACGTTTTGAATTTTGTTTACTGATGTGCACAAGTTCATATATTGAGAGCACCCTAAGCCAGAAACAAGGTAATTAGACATTGTACTGCAGGAACAGGTATCGCTTGTTGAGAATACTCCTCCAGCAAATGTGCATTGAAAACTGTACAAGCATTGCGTACGATATTCAATACTAAGTGTTTTAACAATAATTATGAAATGTTATTACCGCAATACTTATCATTATTACTAGTATTATCATTATTGTTATTTCTATTATCGTTTAGTATTACCAAAATTAAAGAAACAAATCCTACAGAACTGACGATTTTGATGCACTTAACGTTTTTTATCTAACGCTGCTGTTTTACACGTCACATTCGCTTATCGTTTGTTTGGTGTGGGGTTTTTTTGGTGTTTTTTTTTTACATATTTTGTGTAAACATTAGACATATGCATAAAATTAGTCCCAACACAATACACCATTAAGATAAATGCGTGTGGTTAAATAATGTATCTTTTGCAAACATACCCCTCAAACATTGTCCTCTGTATTCTATATACCTATCTGTACATGAGCAACGGCTTCTTAAGCAAGTCAAGGGAAAGTCTGGATCATTACATTGTTTCTCCAAAATGCATCTTTCTCCCAGTTTTAAACTGCTTCTACCTATAATTGGAAGAATACCATGAAATTAAATTTATTCTAGTATGTTTCTTTCTCCTTCTCTGCCTTTCTTCTTCTCTCTCACTATTGTGTCACTCTTTTACACAGAGAGAGAGAGAGAGAAACCGGTTACGGTAGTCTATTTATAATGTAGTGGTCTGTTAAGGGCGCTCGTTTCGCACACTAAAGGTCCCAGGTTCGATTCTCCATTCCAGCGCTACCTCTAACCGACGAAGTTTAACATAGACCGTAGTAATTGTTTCCTCGCGAAGCGCTAGGCATTGTAAGAGAGAGTCACGGGTCTATCGGAAATGACCTTATACACAGATGTTAATTCCGTCTTTTAGTTGGCATGATAAAGTAACATCATCACTACAGGTTTGAACGTCACGCAGAAGTTAGGATTTGTGACTGTTTGCCTACAGCCGGTAACGTGTCTGTATCGATAAAACAAAACTTTAAAATACAAACAGAAACAAATAAAACATAAATAAATAATATGTCCTGCTGTGGAAAACAATCTAGGCATTTGATTGAACGACAAGCCGGCAATACCAGGCCAAATACATTGCCAAGAATAAATGGGATACAAAATGGCTTCGATAGATCTATATACTTAACCGCTTTGTAAAATAAACATTATTTTAAAGAAATATCTAAATCCGTCTTTTATTTTAGCATTTTCAGACTTTTTACATTTTATTGTAAAATTGGGCCTACATTTATTAATTATATAAATGATGAAAGTACATGTAATGGTGATATAATAACGATGTTTACCAAATAATGTTTGTTAACAGTTAAATATCCATCTCATCTTTAGCTGTATGCCAATGCTTATCCAGCCGTGAAAAGAGAAACCATGGGAGACACTACTGCTAACACTATTTTTGCCAGACAATCTACATCAGCACTTCCCAACATCCATTGAAAAACACAAGTTATCATGCCACCATCAACTCAAACTCTACTTTCACTTCGCACACATTTACCTGTACAAAATTCGTACCTCGATGGCAAAAACCTCGATGATATTTACCCGATTTTGGACGATCTTTTTATCCAACAGCGACAATTAAATGTTCCATCCTTGCAGGGATGCACAATTGACACGTTTAGTGCGTGTGACGTCACAGCTACTTTGGCACAGTTTGGGTTTAGGCTTACATGTTTTAAAAGGCCTATATATTATTGATAACTTCCTCACATTACATGTAAATGCAAAGTTAAAATTTAAAAAGATAGATGTGTTTTCGTTTTAAAGTTGTTTGTTAAAACTATAGTTCAAAAATGTATGAAAAATTTCTTTGAAAAATTCTTTCATTTTTGTTTACAGAACGCACCCCCCCCCCCTCTTCTGGTTTGTACGATTCCTACATTGACTGCTCTACAGTTGGACATATTGTGTACAGTATATAGACTCGCTTTCCCTATCAAAGTATATTTAATGTAAACTTTGACGGGGAATGTGGATCCATATACCCTGCCAGGAATCCATATACTAATAATGCTTCAATGGATTATGCTTACTTTATACGACACATAGGGACGATACGTACTATATACATACTATATACATACTGACGATACGTACCGTATACTGTATAATCACACCGTCCTTTAATGCTAACAATTCTTCCTGAGTTTTCGCAGCAGAAGGAGAATTGTTTTGACCAATCAAGCTGACCTTCCTTGTCAATGGAGTTGGAGATTTTACTATCATCCGTGGATTGACATTGAGAAGTACAATTGCTTGTGGACCTGATGGAACCCTTAATGTCACAAGTTACCAGGCAGTTTCTCTCATCTTCAACATAAACAATATAGAACAAAGTATTGATTGCGAATATCAAATACACATGATTACACTGTGTATATATACAGTAAACAAAACCATTGTTGTAGCTTGTCAGTGAAACTGTAGATTTATGATTTGACAACAGTCTTGTATACTTTAGTCTAGTAAACATCCCTTTAAGAAAGGCTGATTTTATTTTGATTATTACACTATTAAAAATGGCATTAAGGCATATGATTGATGATTGACCATGACTTTAAATCAACATTTCTGGATAAGAAAGAATACATTAGAGAATATTCAGGAGTGTGTATTTCATAGACTGAGTAAACCATACGATAGTTACCTATACTTCTAAATTAACAAATTTTGCCAATTAACTCCGAAACGCTTGCTTCAGAGTTATGGCTTGCACCTTTAACATTCTTCCATATGTGATGTGAAGTCCGCAAGCTATAATCAAATTTTATTTTATTAGTAAATGTCGTAATATTAAAGAGACACTACAGCTCATTTTGCGCAAAAATCATGAAATGACAATTTTCCCAGCGCTTTCTCAATTTTTGTTGCATTGTTGAAAGTATGAACTTTACGAAAATAACACTTATCTAAAGTTAAAAATTATCGTTTTAACGTAAAAATTAATACTTTTTGATGGCCTATACAAAAAATATCGAATCTCCTCCTTTTAGTCTTCAGACGCATGTGCATAGACAGTAAACAGTGCAGCATGTCGTCCAGTGAGAGAAAGTGTAGTTGATAAATCTAGAATTTTGACAGATTCTGTGAGAAAAGAGGTAAAAATAGAATGAGATAAAACTCATGCGTGAAATAAGATTTACCTTGGGATCAGTATGACCGTTGGAAAACAGAGAGCTCGGAGAAACGCATGTAACGCAGTGGCGGATCTAGGATTTCCGAAGAGGGGTGTGAAAGTCAAAGATTAGGCAAAGTAATCGACCATTCGGGTGCAAAATTTGGATTTTCATTCACAATCTGTCGCGTAAAAAGGGAGGGGGGATACTGGCCCCTAAATCTGCCATTGAGACTAGCTGCGAAGACACTACGTTTGAAAGTAAGTGCTATTTTTATCTGAACACGACACGTGTTAGTTGTAAAAACATCGGTCAATGGGAACATGGAAGGGTTTCTGTTGAAATAATGATTTATAATTAATTATTATAAGGAGCAGCGAATAATCTTATGTACTTGAAAGGTGAGTGTGGACTCCCTTGAAGGGGAATTTAGATAAGTTCCTACACAACACCTTTGCTGTCATTCAAAACCACGTGATGTAAATAAGCATTCAAAAGTCCGAGTCAGCATGAAGAAATCTTTGAATTCCGGACGATCTTCAAAGCGCAGTTGAGAGTAAATTGATGCATCCCAATTGTTCAAAATTGTCAGTATCGATGTGAATTTTATCATTTTATCAATATATGGTTTAAAAAACACTTCATTAAAATGTGGAAAATGAGCTGTAGTGTCTCTTTAATAAAATACCTACTTTCGTTTTCGATAAACTGAAATAGCAAAAATAAGAGTACAGTGGGGGACATGCTTTAGCGGATCTAAGCCAGTTTTATTCTTTTTATTTTTGATGACAACTTAAGATGTAAAACTTATACGGTACCAATTTGATGCACCAGATGCGCATTTCGACAAATAATATCTCTTCAGTGATGCTCAAGCTAAATATTGGAAATTCGAAATAACAATAAACTATAAAATAGACTGGAGTCTTATTCGTCTAAGGATAAGAGCTATACAAGAGCTAACGGCGGGTGTGACCGGTCAACAGGGGATGCTTACTCCTCCTAGGCACCTGATCCCACCTCTGATAAATTTTCAAACAATTATTAAACATATTCTTAATATCACGTTTCATACTTGAAGGCAAATTGAAGCTACACTGGTAAAATTACAACATATGTTTAACATGTTAAACATATGATTAACATATGTTTTGAAACAAATGATAATCATATAAAGGATCACTCAAGGTCAACGTATGTTTTGAAATATGTTTATACACATGTAATATGAATAACATATGTTTGTATTACCTTATGATAAACATATATTTTGTTGATATATACGTCGTGTAACGTCTACCCAAAGAACATTATTAAAATATGAGGAAGTAAGTAGCATATGCTTGATGTGAAATTTTAATTGACAGGTCCGAAATCTTCCACACTAGTCTGACTTTCGCTGCTGTCATAGGTAAAAACAACGACTCAGTGGCCTGGACCGGTAAATATCCTAGTAAAAACGAGAGAACGATGACATATATCTTTGTTATCTTAAGAACCTGTGGCTTGAAATTTGGCATGCAAGTAGTTGACACATTCTATACAAGGAAAACGACAAATTATGCATAGCGTACCTAGTTTAAGATTTTCTAGGCATGTGAAGCGAGTGGTTAGTTTTTTTTATCTGGGTCAGAGTTAGACCCCTTTCTATATTTATGGTATCACACAGTTCGGGCCCAAAACAGGCTTAGCCCCTGTGATTGCACGGGCTTTATAAACAGCAAGTGTCAAGCGTGTAAATTACATCGACGGATATAATGACAAAGCTGTTTTGCAAGATTTTTTCTCCGCGAGCGAGAAACGTAATTCAAAATAATTTTACGTCTATTTGGTATGATATTTTGTACAGATCAGGGCCACATCATACAACAGAACCTACGGTGTCCAAACAGTCTCTATTATTCTATAAAACCGGTTTGCTCAGATTGTGTCAACATTTTGTGATTTATTGATAAATGTGACGAGTTTTTAAACCAATGTAACTTTTTTGTCTTAGTTGTAAGTTCTTTTGTAAAACAGGGCCTAGGCCCATTGTAGCGACTCTGAGGGGTGGGTGGGTGGGTGTGTTCCAACAAACAAAAATATGTATAAAACATAAACCCCCACTACCTTTTTGATCATACGTTAATCATATTTTCAAACTTTCATATGTTTATCATATGTTGAACGTATATTAAACGTATTAATTTTTCACCTTGGTGTTAATATGTTTGAAGTTTGCAGTATGTTCAACATATGTTTCAAACGTACGTGAAACATACATGTATGTTCAAAACATATGTTCAAAACATATGTTCATCATATGATGATAAAATCATATGTTTAACATATGTTAAACATTATGCATATCCAATCATATGTTAAACATATGTTGCAATTTTACCTGTGTATAGCAGCCAATAAGAAAGTTTATCCAAGTACTACGAGTATGAATGCCAATAACACCTTAATCTTTTATGGGTCCGCTAAACGATTATATAGGTAAGGAAGGGGACCCATAAGGCTATCATTTTCCACCTTCAGTCTGGGGCTGAAGGGGTACCACCTGGGGCCTCTCTAATAATTGACTTTAAAGCGTTGGAATAAAACAAAACTGATAAATGACCAGAGGACAATCAAATCAAACATATAGAACCCTATAAGCCTCTTTTGTGATCATACATGATGTAAAATCAAGAACTTTCGGGTGAGCTCATTTGCCCTTAAAGACCTATATGACCCCTTTTAAGGGTTTATGTGTTTGACCTCGTTGTTTTCTAATCGTTTATTAGTTTTGTTTTATTCCAACACCCTGTAGTCAATTATCAGACAGGTCTGAAAAGTGGCCCCCAACCTTGGGAGGCCCCGGGTGGTACCCCTACAACCCCAAACTGAGGGAGGGAAATGATACCTGTAGGGGACATCTTTACCTGCATAATTGTTTAGTGGACTCTTCAAAGATGAAGTTGTAATTAGTCTCCATTATGACCCAACATGATGCAAAATCATGAACTTTCAGGTGAGTTTAATTGCCCTTAAAGGCCTATATGACCCCTTCAAGGGTTGTTTGTGTTTGAGATAATTGTTCTCTAGTCATTTATCAGTTTTGGGTTTATTCCAACGCCCTTTAGTCAATTACCCTTACAACCCCAAACTGAGGGTGGAAATGATAGCTCTAAGTTTCTCCTCTCTTACTTGCATAATCGTTTAGTGGACTCTGCAATGCTTAAATTGTTATTAGCCTCCATTATGACCCTACATGATGTAAAATCATGAACTTTCAGGTGAGATCACTTGTCTGTAAAGACCTATATGAGCCCTTATGGGATTCTAGATGTTTGTCTTGATTGTTCTCTAGGCGTTCATCAATTTTGTTTTATTTCAACATTTTATAGTCAATTATTAGTGAGGTCTGAAAAGTGGCCCCATCCTTGGGAAACCCCAGGTGGTACCCCTACAGCCCAAGACTGAAGGTGGAACATGATATCCTTATGGGTCCCTTCCTTTCCTATATATTCTTTTAGCAGACCCTTCAAAGATTTGTTATTATCCTTCATTATGACCCCAAAAATTAGGAACTTTCAGGTGAACTCAAATGTCCTTAAAGGCATATGTGACCCCTTGGAAGGGTTATATATATTTGACATCATTGTTCGCTAGTACTTTATCGGTTTTCTTTTATTCCAACACCCTATAGTCATTTATTAGAGAGGTCTGAAAAGTGGTCCCACCGTTTGGGGCCCCAGATGGTACCCCTACAGCCCCAAACTTAAGGCGGAAATGATAGTCCTAGGGGTCCACTTCTTTGCCTGCATACATCTTTAGTGGACTCTTCAAAGATTAATCTGTTGTTAACATTCATTATCCCCCTATGTGACGTAACGTCAGATACTTTCAGGTGAGCTCAATTGCCTTCAAGTATGAAACTCGGTAATTAAAAATTTGTTGCTTAATTCTTCGAAAAATTATAAATTTTGATTTATTATGTGTTACTTTTTAGTATTCCGTCTGTATTAAATGGGGCCTCCAAAGGGTGGAGCCACTTTCCAGACCTCTCTAATGATTGACTATAGGATCTTAGAATAAAATAAAACAGATAAAGGATTTGAGAACAATAAAGTCAAACATATAGAACCCTTGAAAGGGGTCACATAGGCCTTTAGGGGCAATTGAGTTCACCTGAATGTAGTACTTTGATGAACTTTCTTATTGGCTGCTAGCTTCTATGGCCTTATTGGCTGCTGGTTAGTGGCTGCTTGCTTCAATCTAGTTTATAATAAACGTAAATAACAATTTAATATTTGAAGAGTCCACAAAAGGAGTATGCAGGCACGGAATACAGGACTATCACTTCCGCTCTCAGTTTGGGGATGTAGGGGTACCACCTGAGGCCTCTCAAGGGTGGAGTCACTTTTCAGACCTCTCTCTTCATTGACTTTAAGGTGAATGGATAAAACAAAACTGATATACGTACAGAGAAGAATGACATGAAACATATAGAACCCACAAAATAGGTCACACAGACCTTTAACTGCAACTGAGTTCCTCTCAACGTTCCACATTTTGCATCATGTAATGTCATAATGAGGATAATGACAACTCAACATTTGAAGAGTATGCAGGTAAGGAGGAGGATCGCTAGGACTATCATTTTGAGCTCTCTGTTAATACCACATGGGGCCTCCAAAGGGTGGAGCCACTTTCCAGACCTCTCTAATGATTGACTATAGGATGTTAGAATAAAATAAAACAGATAAAGGATTTGAGAACAATAAAGTCAAACATATAGAACCCTTGAAAGGGGTCACATAGGCCTTTAGGGGAAATTGAGTTCACCTGAATGTCCATGATTTTACATCTTGTAGGTTCATAATGAATGCTAATAACAACGTAATCTTTGCAAAGTCCACAAAAGGAGAATTCATGCAAGAAAGGTGGCCCTTAGGACTAACATTTTCCGCTCTATGTTTGGGGCTGTAGGGTACCACCAGGGGTCTCCCAAGATGGAGGCACTTTTCATACTTCTCTAAAGATTAAGTATAGGGTGTTGAAATCAAACAGAACTGATAGAGGGCTAGACAACAATGACGCCAAATACATATAACACTTACAATGCGTCAAATAGGTATCTAGGGGCAAATAAACTCTAATTACTCAATCTTTAAAGAGTGCACAAAAGGAGTATGCAGGCAAGGAAGAGGACCGATAGGGCTATCATTTGTCGCCCTCAGTTTCGGGCTATATGGGTATCATCTAAGGCATCCCAAGGGTGGGGTTTCTTTTCAGACCTATCTAATGATTGGATATTGGGTGATGAAAGAAAACAAATTTGATATAAGGGTAGAACAACGAAAGCAAGCATATAGAACCCTTAAATGGGGTCATATAGGCATCTAAGGGTAATTGAGTTCACCTGTATGTTCATGGTATCCTTATAACAACTTAATCTTTAAGTGTACACAAAAAGAGTATGCAAGTAAGAAAGAGAAAACCTAAGACTTGCATTTTAGCCCTCAGTTTGGGACTGTTGGGGTCCCACCTGACGACATCCGGATTCTCGAGCCATTTCCCAGACCTTTTTAATGTTACTTTATCGACATCTAACTCCAGACCACAGAC
Organism: Ostrea edulis; assembly: GCF_947568905.1. Taxonomy (NCBI): domain Eukaryota; kingdom Metazoa; phylum Mollusca; class Bivalvia; order Ostreida; family Ostreidae; genus Ostrea; species Ostrea edulis. Next base: position 59,498,724 of record NC_079170.1, on the reverse strand, counting down.
TCTATGGGTGATTTTCCCTGCAGTGCGCTGATCTGCCACCATTTTGTTGGGGTCTTTCAATTTAGTGTTTTTCAATTTGAATCAGTTTGACGTTTAGTAATTATTTCTAGATGCACAGAATAAATTAATTAGACATTTTCTAATCACAATTTAGTAACTGTACATTTTTGTGTATAAATGTAAAACTTATACGGTACCAATTTTGATGCACCAGATGCGCATTTCGACAAATAATGTCTCTTCAGTGATGCTCGACCGAAAATGTAAATGTGATGAATTTGTCTATGGATGAGGTATGTTCTGTGTTTGGCTTATGTCCCTTCCCGGATACCCCAAAGATTGGGCGGCATAACCTCACATCCCCATACTTACACATGAGTGGGTTAGGAGGCAATGTAGGGGTTAGTTTAGACAACCCACAGAGTGGCATAATAGGTCGTAGGTTAGAGTTGTTTTCTCAGGGAACATCAATGGGTGATTATTTCAATCCGTCCTTACTTTTTTCTGTGAGGGAGGGGTGGAGGGTTCAGTGGCGCTAATGGTAGGGGTGAGATTTACTGGTACCCAGTTTAGTTCTCAGAAAATTGGTAGTTTAGATTTTAGATTCATATTGTAGGTGCGACTCCCCGGAGAATTTATTTAGTTTCGCTTCACTCAAGAAATGTTCTAGCTATAGTACTCAAAAATTTAGGGGCTCAGTTGACTGACGACAACCCGTCTCCCATGGGGGAAGGGGTCAGTTATACCCAATGTCCCAGTGAGGCCTACTACAAATCTACAGTCGGGGTTAGATACGCAGTTCTGAGTTTCTCCCAGAATATCATACCCGGTCACTGCATCCCTTCATTCCAGTGTTTGGGAGATCAGCCCACCCACCTCGCCAAGAGGGTGATGAGTAGACACCAGGTCAGTTCAGTCGGGGTTTGTATCAGGGGTTCAAGTCAGCGCCAACATATCCCTAAACCAGGGTCATATCCCCTAGTTGCTCTATTGTTGGAGCTGGAGGTAACCCCTACTGGCCCTTCACAATGCTGTGCAGCTTCACAAAACCTACGCATCCCCTTTTCTTGACTGGGTATGGGAAGTGCCCAGTACGTCTAATCCTTGGTATCCCCCATGGTTGGTAGCTATGCGAACACACATATGCACCACATTGTTGCCATGACCGTCCCCTATTAGCAGCAGGGGCCTTCTGCTCATTTTCAGACACACCCTGTCACTACTGATTGTAGGGGTAGGGAGAAGGCGTAGAGTAGCCCACACTCGGTCCCAGTTAGGTGAACCAGATTCACATACACCATTCGCTGGTAGTGTGGGACTCTTGGCTATTTCAAGAGAGACTGTTTGGCGTTCAACTGCAAGGATACACCCAGAAGGCATGAGGCAACCCTCAAGCCTAGGAACACTTGAGACTCAGGCGCGGGGAGCGATGATCACACTACCATTGGCTACAAGAGGGGTCTATCCACAGGGATATATGGATTTTGATACCTGAGCGCTCTGCGCAAATACCCACGATATTGGTATCGGACACTGGCAAGACATAGAAACGCTCATTGGACAAGTCATCGGGTAAAAGGGAAACCCATACACTCTCTTATATAGGTCGTTTAAAGAAAGTCAGGTCCCGGGTTCCGAGTCCCGTTTCAGGAAGCACAAGAGGAGGATGAGTAATCTGGGGACTACATCAACGAGTGGGGGAGGACAAGTTTCATGAACGAGTCATGTGTCCTAGATAGGTTCGAATTCCCCTATGATATTGCAGTGCCAGAACTGAAAGGGTTTGGTACAAGGGACCTGGAGGATATAACAGATCAGGGGGAGGACGTGGATAATCAGAAGAATAAGAAATGATCGGAGGCAGCAATGCAGGAAGTTTCTCAGCCAGAGGAGAAAAGTGGGTTGGAGGTTTTAGACCAAGCAGAGGAGGAGACGGATAACATGCGCTACCAGCATTCTTCTGGGTCCTACAGATTTATCTGTATCTATTGGGCAATTTCACCCGACCACAAGATTCATGATATAAATGGCAATACAGGGAGTGCACCTGCAAGCAGTGGTCGACACAGGTACAGAGGTCAATGTTCTGTCCACCATGGTCTATGAGCTTGAACCCATGTTGCCATAAAGCAACATGTCACCCATGTGCAGGCTGAAGAGAATGTAAGAATGAGAGGGTTTATCATTGGTACCGTGGATATACGCCCAACAAATGTAGAATACAGTTTTGATCTCTAAGTGGCTCTTTTAAAGGATGAGATTATGTGGGAATAGAGTTCGTGCATCAGCAGAAAGTTAGTCTGGATTTGGAGCATGGTACTAATGAGAGAGGAGATAGTCCCCATGACGTTCGAGTTCTCTGGGGAGAAACAGGAGTTCGAAGTATCTGTGGACAAGAAAGACTATGTTTCATTTACTAAGTTGCTATTCGCCTTCGTTATGACCCTACATGAAATAAAATTGGGAACTTTCAGGTAAGCTCAAAAGGCCTATATTACCCCTATATTACCCCTTTTAAGGGTATTATATGTTTGCCTTTGTTGTTTTCTACCCGTCTATTTATTAACCTTCTTCTTTTTTTTCATCGCTCAATATTCAATTATCAGAGAGGTCGGAAGTCAACCCATCTTCGGAAGACCCTCGGTGGTACCCTCACAGCACTAAACTGAGAGCGGAAAATGATAATCCTAAGGTGGGTTCCTTCCTTGCCTGCATATTCCTTTTGCGGACTGTTAAAAAATAAGTTGCCATTAACCTTCATTATGACATTACATGATGTAAAATCATGGAACTTTCAGGTTATTTCATTCACCCTTCAAAGCCTATGTGACCCCTTTTAAGGGTTCTCTATGTTTGATGTCATTGTTCTCTAGTTCTTTGTCAGTTTTATTTTATTCCAACACCCTATAGTCAATCCTTAGAAAAGTATGAAAAATGGTCCAATCCTTGGGAGGCCCCAGATGATATCCTTAGAGCCCCAAACTGAGAGTGAAAATGATAGCGTATCCCCCTCCCCTCCTTACCTGCATACTCTTTTTGTGGACTCTTCAAAGATAAACAATACACAATCAACCAATCAAAGATCAGGTTGTCATTAGCCTCATTATGACATTACCTAATGTAAAATTCGGAACTTTCAGGTGATCTCAATTGTACTTAAAGCCTATGCGACGTATTTCATGGGTTCTATATTATGTTTGATTTCATTGTTCTCTATCCGTATATCAGATTTGTTTTAATTCATCACCTTGAAGTCAATTATTTGATGCCTGAAAAGCGGCTCTACTCTTCAGAGACCCCATGTGGTACCCCTAAAGCCCCAAACTGAGGGCGGTAAATCATATTCCTGGGGTCTCCTTCCTTGTCTGCATACTCCTTTTATGGACTCTTCAAAGATTAAGTTGTTATTAACATTCATCATCACCCTATGTGATGTAATATTTGGAACTTTTAGGTGAGCTTAAATGCCTTCAAGTATTTGATAATTAAGAGCATGTTTATCAATTATTCGAAAAATTATCAATTTTGATTTATGTGTTAGTTTTTTAGTATTTTGTCTGAGTACTCTCAGTACTTTGATGAAATTTCTTATTGCCTGCTAGCTTCAGCCCAGTAGAGTAAAATCAAGAATCGGTAACGTTTTGATGCAGATAAAAAATATATTTACCTTGAATCCTATTATTTACAATGATATCCGTCTCATCTGTTACGTCACATGGAGATGAGCTTAGATGCTGAAGAAGAACTAAGACATCTTCAGAGCACAACCTGACAAGAACGGAAACATTAATGATTAAAGCTGAGTTATGTCTTCAGAATGAAATACATAGCATGTCGTTTCTACGATTTAGTAAATGATCATTAAAACGACTTTCAGGTCATCTTATCTGTTTTATCATTTCTTCTTAATAACTACTCTTCCAATTCTTTGGGCATTATAAGATTTGATCACGTGACCAACTTCATGACACGTCCCAATGAAACTCTAAAAATGATATTTTATTCCTTAATTAAGAACACGTTTTGTTTGTTACTGCTGCGGAATATTAGTATTTAGTTTACATATGCAAAACAGGAACATCATTTTAGATTGCATAGCCCTTGGGTCTATTGATATTTTCAAATAATACTCAGGTGACCGATACATGTAAGACCTGTGGGTCTCTTGTTAAAATCGTTTATATACGCTTTACTATAAATCGTAGAAACGACTTTTTGAATTAATTACTACGTTGATTTTCTAATATTGTTTCAACGATTTATTTATTTTCTGCTAGGATAAAATGGCAAGAATAAATGATAAAAGTAGAAAAATATTCCTTTTTGTTAAATGTATGTATGTAAGTGCAGGAAAAGGTTTGGCTTCTCGTAAATTGGAGTTTATACTATACCCGTACAAGTTTCTGTATAAAATTCACTTCTTAATTAAATCCCATAATTCAATTACCTACCCGGTAGATATTATCCGGGGAAATACGCGGAAGTGAATTCTAGCGTAAAAATGTTGTAAAATATATTCTCAATAGTCTCTGTTATTTTGGAATACCGGTAAATTGAATGTATGTTGAATTCTCTTACTTTTGTGATTGAATCTCGTTGGCTTCAATACAGTAGCGAGCCTCAAGAAACAGTATACACAACACCAAGGCGATGAGAGAACCTGTATTGTAAACACATCATTATTTTCATATGGATGAAAAGAGAATTTTTCTTGTTTAGTATGGCCACTTCGTCCGTTGTTTGGTTTAGTGTTCTATTTAAAACATTCACCGTCTTCCATATCAGAACATTTAAATAAATTTAACGGTATATAATTACAAATCCTGTTGTATATAACTGTACTTCACCAACACATTCGCAATGTACATGCAACATGCTTAAATACTAACAAGGTACAAGCATTTTCTGAAACTGCAGATACTAAAATTCAAAACACAGAATAAATTCATTTTTTCAAAAAGCTGTTCTCACCCGATTTTGTCGTCCTCAGTCCATCCATTATTTTCTGAGTGTTCACTTCCTCGTTTCTATATTGTCTGCAAAGCTTGGGAAATTATACACCCGTCACAATCGAGAAGTTCAGCAGTGTCCCGTTTAAAGTTTTCATGCGTAGGCTTAATTTCTAAAATATTTCCGACTATAGAAAATTATACAATTTGCCGTCCTTTAAAAAAGGTGTATGCAAGACATGGATCATAGGCAATTACTTCTAAATGAAACGTGAAATAAAAATGTGTTTTAAAATAGGTTTTCTTAAACATCTTGAAGCATTTAAATATTTTATTACATACTAAAGCTGAACCAATAAAATTATCAGTGTAATGAATGTATATGAAGTATTTGCAGCTTTCAGAATTAAGAATCAGCCTTCTACTTGATCTGGACCTTTAAGTTCAAATTCAACAGGGGACACCATCAGGTCTAGATAATAACGTTTGGGTTTCATACCTTAATTCACTGATATAAATCTAACAATAAAATACCTTAATTCAATTATCAATCTAATTAAAATAAGATCCTAATGTAGTGGCGCCGGAATTTATTCCGGATTTGGTTCGGTTATTAGATTGTTTACAGTTTGATCCGGCATAGGCCATGCTTGTTTTTATAGCAAAAGTTGATTTGTGTTTGGTGTTTGTGCCCCTAAAGAGTAAGTACAGTGTATATTTGTTGTCATATAGCGTGTAATTAGTTATAACACATATGCATTTATGTTATTAGTTAAGCTCATGACTGTTTTCATGATTTGAAATGTGCGTTATTATTTTTGTTCGAGTATGGTGTGCCATGAATGTCATTATTTTGTTGTTTTGATATTCAGCGTTAGCGTGTTGATTGAATACTGTCTTGTGATATTGTAATATGTAATTAATATTGTTCTTATATGTATGTTTCAGTTTCCACCCTCGGTGAGAGAGGTTTGTGAGCACTGAGCTGACCAATAAACATTTTCTCAAATTTTGTTGTGTCATACGCTTACAGTGGAAATCTTCGGCACAGCTTTGCTCTCTCTTTACCATGGCCGACGGATTTACTACAGAAACCAATCCAAAGAAGTCCCATGACTTACGGAAACATCGAGAACTCTCCGAACTCGGATCAGAACAATACAGCCAAACTGTTCAGTCATTTACCAAGAAACTTTCAAAGTCCAAAGGTGAAATTGATGACATTTGCGAGTTTGTCACACAGAATCCAGTGCATCTTAGGGAAGTGAACAGCATCATTAGCAAACTGGAACAGCACGTTAGTGAGTTAGAGAAATCATATGTGAAATTCAGCACTTATCTTCAGAAAGTAAGAACACCAGACAGCATAGAAGAGAACTCTAAATGGAAAGCACTTGTAGACAGTACAAAGACTCAAGTATGTGATGTTATCAATCGCATTAAGGTTCCAAACAAGCCTCTGTCTGCTAAGACATCTGGGCGACTTAGTCAACGCTCAAAGTTCTCAACCTTTCTCTCACAGGAAGGCACTAAACATTTAGGTGAAGCTGTGCTGAAACATTCGGAACGCCTCTCCACAGCCAAGGCTTGGCTCAAGTTTGCAGCAGAAGAAGCCACACTCCTTAGACAGGAGGCAGAACTCAACGCTAAGAAGATGATGCTCAGCACGAAGCGTGAAGTTGAAGAAGCCAAGTGCAATCTTGAAGCGTTATATGATATGTCAGATCTTGGAGGGAGCTATGCTCCACCGTCCATTGTTGATGACAACCCATCTGAGACCGACGCTGGACTTCAGCGTGTAGAATCTTACATTGACTCGCAGCAAGATGATGCATGTGTACCAAGTCAAGACCATCCTCCTGCTGAGGGTATACGTGAAACTAGACTACCCCAAAGGCAGTTGAACGTAGAAGCAGAGCCATATAATCCGCAAGTCAACGCAGCATACTCAACTTCCTATTCAAGTCCTTCTGTGAATGGTGACCGAACAAGCACCATGAACACCACACAGTTCAATCAACAAACACCACAGATAGGGCTTACTGATGTGAACACATGCTCAGAGTTTGCCAAGGTCTTTGCTAAGAAGGACTTAGTTTCAAAGATACATGTCTTTGATGACAATCCAGAGAACTTTTCCTCATGGAAAGCCTCATTCAAATATGCAGTGAGGGAACTTAGTCTCACACCTATGGAGGAGATGGACTTGTTAATTCAGTGGCTTGGAAACACCTCATCAACGACCCAGGCAAAGAGCATCAGAAACGCTAATGCAGCAAATCCAGACCGTGGGTTGCAGCGAATATGGGATCGTCTTCATGATCGCTTTGCTAATCCGGAGGTTGTAGAGTCTGCAATCAAGAGAAAACTTGCGAAGTTCCCTAAGTTAGGAAACAAGGACAACTTAAAGTTATATGAGCTCTTTGATATTGTGTCAGAGATTGATTCCTTAAAGGAAAACCCTACCTACTCAACATTGCTCGCCTATTTTGATTCGTCATCAGGTGTGAATCCCATTGTGGCCAAGTTGCCTCACTACATCCAAGAGAAATGGGTGACCGAAGCGACAAATTACAAACTGCGAACTGGATGTCCATATCCGACATTTCCTGTGTTCGTCGCATTCTTGAAGAAGATCACGAGGATGAAGAATGACCCTAGTCTACAGTTTGACACCTCAAACGACACTAACAAAGGTGAACAGCTGAGGGTGTACCCAGGAAAGCTACCAAGCCGTAAGAGCAACTCTACAGTGTCTACGTTTAAAACACAAGTACAGAGTTCTGGAACTTTACTTAAAACAGTGCTTCTATTTTGGATGGGTGTCCTATTCATGAAAACTCTAAACACACATTGAATGAATGTCATTCATTTCGCACTCGACCATTAGATGAGCGGAAAACATTCATAAAGGAAAATGGCTACTTCTTTCGTTGCTGTGGGCCAAAGAAACATATGAGGTCAAAGTGTCATGAGACTGTCCTATGTTCCATTTGTAAGGGCTCTGATCACCCATCAGCCTTGCCCAAAGACTCTGGTATTTCCTTAGTGGCCAAGAAAACCCATGAGGGGGAGAAGCTCCCAGTTGTTAGTTCTAGCTGCACTCAGATCTGTGGGAAGCCATTCAACACCAGCAAGTCTTGTGCGAAGATTGTGAAGGCCATCGTGTACCCACAGCAAAAACGCGACCTTGCTAGATATATCTACTGCATCATTGATGATCAAAGCAGCAACACTCTCGCCACCTCCAAATTCTTTGATTGTTTCCATGAATACGGTCCAGATCACCTGTATACACTGAAATCATGTTCCGGTGAATCTATAAACAGTGGACGTAAAGGCTGTGGATATATGATAGAGTCCTGTGATCGATCTCAAATGTTTAGATTACCAGATATCATAGAGTGCGACGAAATTCCGCAGAATCGGAATGAGATACCATCTCCAGTGGTTGCAGCTAGCTACCCTCACCTCAGTGATATTATGGACTACATACCTACCATTGATGATGACATTTCTATTGCACTACTGATTGGTCGTAACCTTATTGACACTCATATAATGCTTGACCAACGTGTTGGCACCCCACTAGCTCAGAGACTACCCCTCGGATGGGTCCTAATTGGTAACTCATGTCTCGGAACAGTTCACAAACAGACAGTCGTCACTGTCAACAAGACCTCCATTCTAGCAAATGGTAGGCCAACCTATCTGGAGCCCTGTGACAGTTCCTTTCATGTGAAAGATGACCCTGTGTTTAAACAGACAGCATACGACGAATGTGAAGGGCTGTCTTTGGAAGACCAGGCTTTCTTGGATATCATGGACTCAGGATTCCAAATGTCTGAGAGTGGTAAGTGGACAGCTCCTTTACCATTTCGGACCTGTAGACCCATTCTACACAACAACCGAGAAGCTGCAATGAAACGAGCTATTTCATTCAAGAGCAGTCTTACGCACAACCCGACCAAGGCAACACATGTGTGTGAGTTTATGCAGAAGATACTTGATAGACAACATGCTGAACCTGTTCTCGAAACAACCAGAATCACAGAGAAATGGTACTTGCCGTTATTTAGTGTCTATCATCCCAAAAAGCCCAACAGTGTGAGGGTGGTCTTCGATTCTTCTGCTAAGTATCATGGCTATTCCCTGAATGACGTTCTACTGAAAGGACCTCCCCTCTACAACAGTCTTCTAGGAATCCTGCTTCGATTCCGGAAGGAAGCAGTTGCTGTCACTACTGACGTTGAGCAAATGTTCCACAACTTCCTTGTTACAACAGAACACAGAGATTTTCTTAAATTCCTCTGGCACGAGGACAATGACATTTCTAAACCTTTAATAGACTATCATATGAATGTTCACGTTTTTGGGAACAGCCCATCCCCAGCTGTAGCCACCTACGGGCTACGCAAGGCAGTTGAGAAAGCAGAGGCAGATGTCCAGGACTTTATTTACAGGAATTTCTATGTTGATGATGGTTTGATTTCCTGCCGAACATCCGAAGAAGCTGTTGATCTGCTTGTTCGGACACAACGCACCTTGCATGATAATGGGAAACTTAGGTTGCACAAGTTTTCATCCAATAACAGGGAGGTGTTGGACTCATTCCCACAAAGTGAGCTAGCCAAGGATCTCTGCAACCTTGATCTTTGTAACGACACATTACCAATGCAGAGAAGTTTAGGACTCTCTTGGGACATTGAAACTGATCGATTCACGTTTTGTATATGTAAAGACAAGAAGCCATTCACCAGACGTGTAATATTGTCTGTGATAAATGGACTTTACGACCCATTGGGCTTCGCAGTACCAGTCGTTCTGAAAGGCAAACTTCTGATGAAAGAAATCCTGTCCAGTACAAACTCCCTAGATTGGGATGACCCAGTTCCTGAGTTGTTTAAAAAACCCTGGGATGTGTGGGTACAATCCCTATTTGAACTAGAACAAGTGTGTATTCCTAGGCAGTACTCAGATCACTCATATACAGATTCCAATGTTCGTCTCGTGCATGTTTTCTGTGATGCATCCAAAGATGCAATCGGTGCTGTTGCATATCTGCAACTCTTCAGACCTGCTGGCCCAGAGCCCACTCTCAGTTTTCTACTTGGAAAGGGAAAACTTGTACCTAAAGGTGGCAGCACCATTCCTCGGATGGAACTGTGTGCTTCAGTTCTTGGAGTCGAAGTTGCAGACATAATCGAGGAACAACTAGGTATTCCATCAGAATGTTTTCGATTCTACACAGACAGCCAGATTGTCTTGGGTTATCTGACAAACACTACACGCAGATTTTATGTTTATGTGTCAAACAGAGTGAAACGCATTCATTCAGCTTCATCCTCAAGACAATGGACACATGTTGCCACAGAGCAGAATCCAGCTGATCTAGCAACAAGATCAGTAAGTGCTACTCAACTTTCAAACAGTATGTGGTTGACTGGACCTCCATGTGAGATATTGACTAAAACATTGCCAGAGCCACTCTCATGTTTTCCGTTAGTGGAACCACAAAATGATTGTGAGATTAGACCTGAAGTTACATGTATCAAAGTTCAGATGGATGATGTGAAACCTGTTAATCACAAGATCGGGTCAGAGAGATTCTTAAGGTTCTCAACATGGGAATCTCTTGTTCGAGGAATCAAGATCCTGAAGCAGTTCATATATAAATTTTTGAAACAAAGTGACATTGACTCTAGTGAAGCATATCAACAAGCAGAACATTTTGTGATACAGACATGCCAAGGAGAAGCATATGGTGACACCATAAGATGCATAAAAAATGGACGTCCCCTGCCGAATGGACATTCACTAATTGCCTTATCACCATTCATCGACCAACATGGTGTGCTCCGTGTGGGAGGTAGACTCGACAAAGGGCAGAAGTTCAGGCAAGGAGACGGCGATCATCACCCTGTGATTATGCCCAAGAACCATTATGTCACCAGACTACTTGTGCGCAAATTCCATCACCAAGTGTTACATCAGGGACGACTGCTGACAGAAGGTGCACTGCGTTCCGGTGGATTCTGGGTAGTTGGTGCCAAAAATCTCATAAGATCTGAGATCAAGTCCTGTGTCACATGTCGCTTGTTAAGAGGAAGTTTTGGATGGCAGAAAATGGCTGATCTACCTGAGGATAGAATGCAGCCAGCTCCACCTTTCTCTTATGTAGGTGTGGACACCTTCGGACCTTGGCTTACCACGCAACGACGGACCAGAGGGGGAACCGTGAATCAGAAGAGATGGGCTCTGATGTTTACATGTCTTGTATCACGAGCAGTTCATTTGGAAGCAATTGAAGAGTTGTCCACCGCTTCATTTATCAATTCGTTACGCAGGTTTATTGCGTTGAGAGGTCCTGTTATACAGTTTAGGTCAGATCGCGGTACAAATTTCACTGGAGCCGTGCATGAACTGAACATTCCTTCTGATCTGGTGGAAGACCCGATATCTAAAAGGTATCTTGAAGAAAACAAGGTTACATGGATATTCAATCCTTCCCATGCCTCTCACTTTGGTGGGGCATGGGAACGGATGATAGGTGCTTCAAGGAAGATCTTGGACAGCTTACTGTTGAATCATAAGGGACCTTTAACACATGAAGTTTTGACTATCTTTTTGATGGAAGTTAGTGCTATCCTGAATGCTAGACCACTTGTCGCAGTATCAACTGACCCATGCACCACAGGTACTTTCACCTGATATGTTAATTCATCAAAAAACCGTACATACGTCACAGTTAGACATTCCGGTGTTTGGGACTAAGGACGCCCTCAGGAGTTCCTGGAAGCAGGTGCAATATTTGGCGGATCAGTTTTGGCAAAGATGGCGCATAGAGTACATGCAAAGCTTACAGATTCGTCAGAAATGGTTGTCAGAAGGTAGACAGTTCCAGAAAGGAGATGTAGTTCTTATGCGTGACGATTCGTTACCCAGAAATCAGTGGTCCCTTGCGATAGTGATAGAGACCTTTGAAAGTAGTGACGGACGCATACGCAAGGTGAAGATTTTTTGTGGCCGTAACAGAACATCTTATGTGAGACCTATATCTCAGTTGTGCTGTCTCATTGAAGTTGGCTGAGAATTTAAATGTCTCACCTTTCTTTGTTTGGTTAAGTCATTGTGGATTTTTGCTTGATCTTTAATCTTGTGTCAAGTTGTATTCATATATCGATACTTGTACATGCATATCAATTCTATGTTGCATCATTTGTATACACTTTGGTGTTGTTAGGTATAGCATACCTTATTTGAAATGTAACATTATTTTTTATTTTAAATTTGACTTCTTCGAAGCCAGAGGGGGAGTGTAGTGGCGCCGGAATTTATTCCGGATTAGGTTCGGTTATTAGATTGTTTACAGTTTGATCCGGCATGGGCCATGCTTGTTTTTATAGCAAAAGTTGATTTGTGTTTGGTGTTTGTGCCCCTAAAGAGTAAGTACAGTGTATATTTGTTGTCATATAGCGTGTAATTAGTTATAACACATATGCATTTATGTTATTAGTTAAGCTCATGACTATTTTCATGATTTGAAATGTGCGTTATTATTTTTGTTCGAGTATGGTGTGCCATGAATGTCATTATTTTGTTGTTTTGATATTCAGCGTTAGCGTGTTGATTGAATACTGTCTTGTGATATTGTAATATGTAATTAATATTGTTCTTACATGTATGTTTCAGTTTCCACCCTCGGTGAGAGAGGTTTGTGAGCACTGAGCTGACCAATAAACATTTTCTCAAATTTTGTTGTGTCATACACTTACACCTAAGGCCAAAAAAAATATATGAAGGTTTCCACTTTCCCGACCGACCCTAAAAATTTCTGCCGACCCCAACACATGTTTTCCATTTTCACAGATTTTGCGAATGTCACCACTACAGCAAGAGTATATTTATTGAATTATTAAGTTATTTATTATGCACTAGACAGATTCCAAAATACAGAAACAGTTTTTGTTTACAGTACAGTGGAAGAAATGTTTTGATTCATCATATGACTTTTATTTGATTTACGAGATAATCACTATATTTTATGCATAGTAGACTACTTAATCATTAAATAGAATTCAACCTATTAAAAAAAAACTACCTACCTACCGACCCTTAAAAATGTTGAGGTGAAAGTGGAAACCAACATACTTTTTTGGGGCCTAAGATACGCTAACAATCGCTACAATACCGTATACGGTGCGGATCTAAAAAGTCTGATTTTAATTAGATTGTTCAATGATATAAATCTGGCAACAAAATACCTTAATCCAATGTTATAATGCTGATCCTCACAGTCGTGTTCCATCCTTTAGAAAAGCTTAGCACAGCTTCACATATGATGTCCATTCACAATATATCACTTCCTTTGTTGACCGCTGCTGAGGGAGATTTGTTGTCCAGTAACTACATGTGTATATATCTAAATGAAGGAATTAAGACTTCATAATATTATTCAATGGTTATCAAGAAAACTAAAACCTGTTTTTCACAAACCATAAAGAACTCTTTTATCTAATTTCTTATGAAACATCGCTGATTTCGATAAACATGAACTTGTGAATGCGCAAGCTGACTCATACTACCCTATTATGAATATACTGGTCGCGTCATAAAGTTCCAGGGCTGCTTTCAAGATCGTAGCGGCTAGCCTAGCTGCTAGGCTAGATATCTAGGTATATTGAACGCACTGTATAAATTAACTTTTGTTATCCCTACGTAGGGCTAGCCTAGCACATCGTTCAAGATTGTAGCGCTACCGAACCCTACGTAGCCGCTACGATCTTGAACGCGGCCCAGGGCTGCGTTCAAGATATAAGATATGCGTATAAGATATCTTATAAAACATATGTTTTATATGATATCTCATAAACTTTATAAGATATCTTATATATTTTATAAGATATATCATAATTGAATTTAATAAAACGTCTTATATACTTTATAAAGTATAGTATGATTTTTTTTATAACATAATTATCTTATAAAGCTTAGTAGATATTTTGAATGTATTATAAGGCATATCATAAAGTTTATGACATATCTTATAAAATACATTAGATATTTTATAAAGTTTGTGAGATTTCTTATAAAACATATAAGATATCTTATAAAAATAAATTTAAAAGATATCTTCTATTTTTTACAAGATATCTCATAAATTTTATATAGTTTAAAAGATACACATACGCATGATGTATATTTTATGAGATATCTTATAAACTGTAAATTATAAGACATCTTATAAATTCTATTATATATCTTATCAAAAATATAAAATATTTCATAAATTATATAAGATATCTTTATAACTGAATGAATATGAATATGGCGTGCCATATATCCTGATAAGTATGAGCATACAAATACACATGAGCACACAGAGTGAAATCCAAAGCGAGTTCTACCATTTGCCGTGGTTTGATAAGAATATGAAATCTTTAGATTCGGCATAAACAACACTGCGTGCAAATATTAACTTAATGTAAAAAAAAAAATAACCATGAGTACTACGATGAACAAATTTAAAAAGAAATTTAGGCCAGCTACTGTACTAGCGATAAGCATGGAAGTAAGATGTACGAAAAAACCTTTAAAAATCGGAAATTTTACAAAGTACCCATCAAATTGAAAAGGTGGAGTAAGCAATTTGCATATTCATAGGTCTGAATGAAGCACTTTTCATATATTAAATCGGCTCTTTCAAAATGGAGCCATTATTTTATAAAGTATTTACCACAAACACAGCTCGCTCGCTCTTTCTCTCTCTCTCTCTCTCTCTCTCTCTCTCTCTCTATCTATCTCTCTCTCTCTCTCTCTGTGTGTGTGTGTGTGTTACTGAATTTGACGTGAGAGAGAGAGAGAGAGAGATTACATGGGGTGATTGTAGGGGCGGCGCAGGGATAGCTATGACATGTTGTAGAGTAGGCGTCTGTAGAGGAATACTACAGTTTTGTGGGTATATCCATGTCGTTTTTTGTGCACTCTCTCCGCTTGTAGTCTTACCCTTTTACGCCACCTTTATGAAATGCAGGATTAGGCCTATTCTCTGCACACTTAAAACATGTCAAAGGTTTGAAGGGTGGTTTCGAATCGGAATAGAATGTGCTGTGGATTTTATAGGGGGTGTCCAATAGCATCTGATTGCTCATAGAAGGCTACCAGAAAGCGCCACACCTTCCTTAGATTTTACCCATCAATTCGAAAGACTCGTTGTTCGGTTTGATCAAACCAGAAAAAAGAGAATTTGGAGAAGAAGGAGGAGGATTAGATGGGAGAAAGAGAAAGAAGAGGAAGAATAAAAGTAAAATTGGGGGTTTGGGACTGTGAACTTGGGTGGCGACCATTCGTGCTCGAGTATGGCCTAATATTGACGACCATTCGTGTCCACCCTTACGGCACATTCAGTCGCCCGGCGACTATTCATGCGGCACGAATGGTCGTTGGCGACCAAACGTGCGGCACAATAGGTTGTCGGCAACTGAACGTGCCGAGGCGACCAAACGTACCGTAACACGGGTTGCGATTTAAATAACCAACACTGTCGTGGCCTTTTTAGTAGGCCTATGCTCGCCGCTTATGGCCATTGAGCATGGGAATCTTTATCGTGCCACACCTGCTGTGACACAGGACCCCGGGTTTGTTTTGCGGTTTTTGCATTCTCATCCGAAGGACCTCCCCCATTTAGACGCCTCTTACGACAAGCAAAGGGTACAGAGAACCTATTCTAACCCGGATGCTCAGGGGATCAACCAAAATATATCATTCACACCCATATTGTTTTGACCCCCAAGAAACCTATCACAGTCCTTAATACTCTTGGTTTATCATTAAGTGAGATTGATACACAAATATTTATTATCGTTCTCTTAAGTGTGCTAACATTTTATGTACGTCCAGTCCACCATATTACCTCCTTACTCCCGCATACAAAAACGGAGTAAACGTCAAGTTAGATATACCCTATAAAATATTCCACCAAATAACACTGAATGATACTGCGCATGCTTGTTAGTTGAGAGATGAGAGTTCCTAACTTAGGAAGCCTGCAGAATAGTGGCATCCTTCCCTTTACCATGCTGGTTTTCACTTTTTCAGTGTAGACATAAAAATCTGTTCATACACTTAGTAGATTAAGTGATCAATTATCCAAAAATGGCATAGTGATATAAACAGCTCATCAGAAGGTAAAATTTATATTTTAAAAAATGAAGTCTAATTTTGGATGTGAAAAAATATTCGAGCATTTTACCAAAAAAGTTAGGGAAATACTGATAAAATTTAGAACTACAAACCACAAACTTCCCGTTGAGACTGATAAATGGTCATATGTTCCACTTAACGGAAGACTTTGTACATAAACTCAATTAAAATAGCAGACGAGTTGCATTTGATTTTAGAATGAAAACCATTAGTATCAGGAAAAAGTTTTCACATCCCAGATTTTGTAACAAGCCAAATATACTCAAGTTTAGTGAGATTATGTCAAACAGAAGTTATAAATCGTTGAAAAATAACTTACATTCATGATGAAGTTTGTCCTCCGTAGCGTACTCTTACGTTTTCTTTTCCTTTGTTTGTGGCTATAGTATGTACATCTCTTGGATTTTCTTTTTTATCATTTATATTTTTTTCATTAAGACGACTTATCATTATCATTTATTATTTACTGTACCTCATGTACCACTGATTGATGATAAATGAACTTGAAAATTGTTAAAACGAAAAAAAAAAAGATTATTGTCACGTTCAAGTTCCTGTACTTCCATGCTTGACCTACATTTAGCGAACACTGGGACACAGGAATAGCAATTCTGATTTTACCCGATGGAGCAAACATTGAATATGGTCGAAATAAACAGGGCATTTCGAATGAAAAGAAATGTGATTTAACCAATTGGGTTTAAACGCATTTATCAAAGTTATATGGAGCCTGTTTTTTATTTCTTATTTCTGAGCCATTTCCATCCACGTCATGATTTTCGGGATATTAGTCAAACACATTCAAAACTGTGACGTCAAACACAAAGTCATCAGTCGACTGCAAAAAAAAAATTCAAGTTAAGACGTGTTTGATCTCAATCCACTGAAAATTTATAACATTCTATTATCTGTAAGAATTTTTTGATTTTCAAGTACGATGTGGTAGCATTTTTTAAAAGGTAAATCGTACCACTGTACTCACCGATGGCCACATGATTCGCAGATTTCAGTCGGATTTAACTTTTCATCTTTGATGTCTACACGTGGCTCAAATTTCCATATCTTTCGCAAATCTTGCAATTTTCCCATACTGCGACATAACATGTGTTATTCATTAATTGAATTTTTTGTCACTACATTACGAGCAATATTAACCATGCCGAAGAGGAAATACCAAGAACCGACGCCCAAGGTTATGTCAAGGTGGTGATCCAAGGGTACTGACTGGTCGGATAACGCTACCTTAGCCAGCCAGCCCCCCCCCCCTTCCGTCAACCTGAAAGAGAACTAACAAACACGGTGCCCCAGATCCCATCAACGCTACTTTCCAGCGAGCAATTGCATTGCTACAGGTGTCTCAAGCTGTCGCAGATATCATTTCCAGGCAGACTCGACGCACGCCCACAGAGCCCCTTCTACCAAGCAAGCCGATGGATGAGACGAGTATAGGTACATTATGGCACATTTCTAATATTTATCTTGCTTAAACGCAGAGTTATGACAAAGATGTGGGGCACATGGTGCCACATAGATCGAAGCTTAAAATCGTAAGTGAAGAATATATGAATTTGGGGATATTGATTGAAAATTCATATGGGGTTTAACCAAACAGTGACATCAATTATTTCTCCATGAGAGAAGGTAGCCTTACTTTGGCCCCCAAGTCCAAAGCCAATGTCATTACTGATATACAGCTTTCCCCATCTACTCTTTTATATATACTTCGGCATATTCTGAGAGAAGGGTTCAATTATTTCAATATATTCATACCATTAGGCTAGGGACAAGTAGAGTTAATATTTTAGGATGGTGCGATTGTGATGTACAATTTAGGTTGAAGAAGGGGGCTATTCCTTCCCTTTCATTAGCCGTTGTTGACCAAGAGCATTTTGTACATGTACAGTGCACTGGCCAAACTTCCTTCCCTCAGACCTCGCCGGTTATCATTTTAGTTATAAGGGGCAATGTAGCAAACCTTAGTGCCAATATAAACACGAATGTATATCATGTTCACATAATCACACCTACATACATGTAAGACATTCCCATACTCTGGTTTAAATTTTAGGTCTGGCGATATGCAAGCAACTTAGCTATTTCCACTAACTACGAGATCCACCCAACCAAGCTCAACTAGTAGAGCCCCTCATCCTCAGTCATCTAGACCTCACTCATATCGCATCAAACCCAGTCAAGGTGTGCAAATTAAGCAATTTTCCCACTTAGTTTGGAGGCTTTGGAATTGTTGCAGGGTTTTACTTATGAGTTTAAACTTTGTTATCAGTGACTAATCCATGGCTGATTTAAAGTATGAAGCGATTCAATTAGTTATTACGGAGAATTCATGAGATTGATAGATTGTCTTGATGTTTTCTGCCACACTCAACAATTTTTCAGTTATCTGGTGGCGCCCAGTTTTTATTGGTGGAAGAGAGAATCCAGATACAATGTACCTGGGAAGAGACCACCGACCTTCCGAAAGTAAACTGGGAAACTTTCTCATTACCGGCGCGAGCGGGATTCGAACCCGCGTCGACCAGAGGTGAGAGACCGTGTGATTTATTTTTGCGCGATGCTCTAACCACTCGGGCACGGAGGCCCTGATTTCATTGAGGAGAGTTGCAAGTCCATTTGACCACCTCCTCTGGAGAACCTTAGGTTATCCCCAGTGGGCATGATACCAAAGAAGGAAGATTCCTATAGATTAATTCACCAATTATCTCATACCCTTGGAACTAGCGTCAACGCTTATGACAAAATGTATTGTTCTGTCAAATACTCATCCTTTGATGAAGCATCAGACATGCTTGCAAGGAGTCCAGGAGCCCTAGTAGCACCTCTCGATATAAAACAAATGCACTTAGGATGTTGCCAGTCGTTCACAAGTTAGATTTTCAATTATTGAGCTTTAAAATTCTGTGAATGATATTTGAAAATAAGTGTTTACTCTTTGGGTGATCAGTAAGCTGCTCCAAATTTGAAAAAAAAAATCAACATTTTTAGAGTTCGTGCTTAAGCAGCAAGCGAATAGTTTTGATGTGGTTCATTATCTGGACGACTTCCTGGTGGCAGGTAGAGGGTACTTCCGATTGGGCTTGGCTCATGCCTATTTTCACCTGTTCCGAGCTTGGGGTCCCATTAGCTCATGAAAAAACTCTTGGTCCTACAAACAATTTAGTCTTTCTTTGTTACGAAATTGATACTGCCAATATGAGAATTCGAATGCCGTTTGGAAAATTAAATTTTTCAAATTAAAATCATAGTGCACATTTGTTTAATAAAACTTTGCACATATGGCGACATAAATTGGATTATTTTCATATTGAGTTCATGACATAGCTTTCTTGTTCATGACGTCGCATAAAGTAACGTCAAAATGGCACAACGTTATCGTAACTAAACTATACTGTATTTATACATGTTTTATACATAAGTAAAGCTTTTTACGAAGACATCATAGCCATTTTATGGAAGTATACACCATATGAAAGAATTTTGAGGAATATCATTTAATTTGGACTTGGGGCCAAATTTGGCCCTAAACGTACCTTGCTCTTTAAACAGCTTAAGACCCAGTTACTATATATGTTATCGACACGCAAGGTCATGCTGAAAGAGCTCCAAGCCCTTACGGGTTTATTGAATTTTTGTATTATGACCATTCCATCTAGTACGGCTTTTGTTCGAAGGTTATGCGATACTACTTGTGCACTGTCAAGACCACATCACAAGCACAGGGTCACTTTCGAATTGAGGGCAGATATTAAAACTTGACGAATGCTTTTAGAGTATTTTAATGGAGTCACATCATATAGAACAGTGGTTTTGAATTGGGATTGTTTACTGATAGTGCAGGAAGTGTACAATAAAGCATCAATGGACAATTACGCGTTGGCCAGCACAGAGGAAAGGGTAAGAAATCATTAAAGATATTACATTCCTTTAGTCAGTGCCAATAACAATGGCCTTCGATATTCGGGACAAGAAATTAGCTGACAGGTGAGCAATTTTTCATTCAGATAATCTAGCCCTTGTAACCATTCTTGATTCCAAAACATTCAAATCAAAAAGGGTCATGATTTGCTGAGGAAGTTAGTTCTGCAAGGGTTGGTGTACAACATTCAGTTTAAGGCGTTGCATTCACAGGCCGGCATAGTGTTAAAGCTGATTCTCTTTTTCGACAGAAATGGTCACATTTCTGGGCCAGCTTCCCGGAGTCGGAGGAACAACCAACAGCAATTCCCGAGTCTTTTCTGCAAGTCATCTACAACATAGATCTCAAGAGCTCTTGTGTTCCTCCATTTCTGACAATACCAGAGAGTTTTATGACACTGCGTTGAATACTTTTAACACTTTGCAGGGCTTACAACTTGAAGAAAAGTGGTTTTCTCGTTCCAATGAATTAGTATATTTTGTGTCGTACCTATCGTATAAGCAATTTTCTCCCAACACAGATAAATCTTGCATATCTGGGATATCCTGCTTTTGCTCAGTACTCCTTGCGTGCCGTGAGGGAGACGAAATGGGGTTGTCCTACGGATGAGACCGCAAAAACCGAGGCGCGTGTCACAGCAGGTGTGGCACGATAAAGACCACTCCCTGCCGTAAGCACCGAACATTAGCCAAATTTTGCAGCTCTTCACCGAGAGTGGTGACGTTTTCATATGAGTGAAAAATTCTCGAGAGGGACGTTAAACAATATGCAATCAATACAATGGACTAAGGGGGTAAGTCATCTGACTTGTGTTTCAAATTAAAATCAACAGCATTACTACCATCGACAATATTGATATGGTCAAAGATGCTGTCACATCTTCACTGGAGGGGAAGCAATAGATCAAGCTGCCATAGAGAGAATCAGAATTCGAGTAAACAGATATGTGGCTACTTACTTGCTTATGTCAGGTATCCAGAGTTAAATAGGGTCAACATGGGCATGTTTTTAGAAACAAGGTCCACCTTGCTGATTTCGAAAGATAATTCTGTTCAGGCGTACTCGAAACTTGGCGAAAACTGGCCGTGGCTGCGCTGCGCTATGACTGGTTGATTGTTCATTTAGTCATAGATGTTATTCCCTTATGCCTGTGTCACATTACTAGCGGGTACCGGGCGAGGTATAGGTATCGGTGGGGGACCTGTCAAGATCTAACACCGTAGGGACACATTTCCAAGTCTGCCGGGTGATTAGCTCTCCTCATATACCGCCCGCACCTCGGGCGGGACAAGGAAGGCAGCCGTATGTTTACCGGGCGGGGAGCGTATGGAATGATGGTGTTGGTGGCCGCCCGATATCCGTAAGGTTATCGGTAGGTAACCGGGAGGGGTACGTCCGGTACCCATACGGACATCGTACGGACTAGGTACCCCCGTGCGGTCACCGCTCGGACACCTGAGGGGTATCGGATGAAGCCCGGACGATGTCCGTTCTGAGAACATCCGGGTATCGTTCGGTGACCTTTGCCTTTTCATGCGTGTTAAGTGCAATTAAGGCAATTGCAAACTGGTGTATATATACCTATCGTCATCATCTCCAACATCATCATCGACGCTGTTGCCATCAACATCGACATGGCCAATCCTCCGAGGCATCTGAGACTGCCGTTCCTACGTCTACAACTCGCTGAAGCACGTGAGCGTTATCTTACGATGGGGTTGACATCGCCAGGATTTAACTCCGCGCTAAAAGCTGCCGGTGGGGTATACGGGCCCTGAATGGCGTGTTCTCACCGCATGGTCCCCGGCCGGACACTTTTCAGATTTTGGCATTCTCAGGCCGCTCAGAACCCGCTACCTAGTCGGATACCTAATCGCAGTGTAATGTGACACAGGTATAATACTGACCAGTTATGGACTATTGAAGATTTATGATTTCGTTTTTACAATTTGTCTCACTTAGTCATTTTGGTGTTATTGTCTACATATTATGTAGGTCAGCTTTGACGACGTATTTGATTGACATGGATATCCATTGGTGTTTGAGGGTGGTAAAGGGGGGGGCTTATATTTAAAAAACAAAAAACAATTGGCTGGAGAGGAATTTACCTCGTATTGTTAGTATCAAGCAATCTGATAGTTTTTTCATAACCACTTGGTGTGGTAGAGGTTGGCTAGTTGTCCTACTGGTGGCGCAGACTATGCTTAGACATAGTCTCTTGACGGCTATTTGGCTCACCAGTAGTGCTCAACAATTTGCTTCCTATTTGACTTTGTTTTGAAGTGATTGAATTTTTCAGTATTAGGTGATCAAGCAGGTGAGCATATGTGCCCAGGGCCAACCACTTCATGCTTGTGTTGTTTAGGGATGCCCATACCGTAAGGCAATAGTTGATATCTGGTTTCATTATATTGTTATAACGATCTAGTTCGTCAATACAACCTAGCATTGGGTCAAATGCTGTCTGACGTGTTTCATACCGAATGTTAAGCCGTTCTTGGCACACTGATGTTGACTACGGATAACTCCGTTTACCTGAACAGGATATAGGGCTCACGGTGGGTGTGACCGATCGACAGTGGATGCTTACTCCTCCTAGGCACCTGATCCCACCTCTTGTGTGTCCAGGGGTCCGTGTTTGCCCAACTATCTATTTTGTATTGCCTGTAGGAGTTATGAGATTGATCACTGTTCGTTATCTTCACCTTTCATTGTACAAATGTAAAGAGCAGTCGTGGCCAATATCACCAAATAAAATTTTCAAGAGGTATTACGCTAATTTCCTTTTTTTCTTCCTGCATAAGGATACGTAAGTCTGGGTTCAATGCATCTTCTTATAAAGGAATAAATAAATGATCCATATAGTTTTCAATTCAGCTGGATTAAAATGAATACTTTTCACAATTACAGCGAATGCGTCGATCTTCTTCAAATTACGGATACGTTATAGCAAAGATTCAGTAAGATCCAAAGTTAACCATAATCGTTTGTCTTGCGTCCCATTCCATTTTTTCCACTCATATAGAGACGTCACCAGCTTTAGGTACAGTATCACAAATGTTGATCTATGCATGGCGCTCAGAGCCGTAGCAGTGAGGGTTCTTTATCATTCCAACGCCTATTGTAAAATCACAAGTCTTCCAGATATGACGTTAAAACGGAAGTGACTTCCGTTTTAACGTCATATCTGGAAGACCTGTGATTTTACCAATAACAGGTGTTTGCCGAAGGAACAGTTACTATATATGTTGAACGTCTTAAGTTTGACACGGCGCCGTATTTCGTATTTTTGTAACTTTATACAACGCAGACTAAGGTCTCACAATTATTATTGCCCGACATCTTGAATATTTGACTTTCTGAAGGCCAATCACATTTCCATAGTTTTAAAAAGGCAGGGCCGATACACATATACAAAGGGGAGATGAATCAAATAGAAATCACCGCGTTCTCCCATCAGTGGACAATATTTGAGTAGGACGCATTTGGTGATCATGATCCCATAGCCGGGACATCCGACTTGTATCTCTCAAATAATGATTTTGTCCGGTCCACACAGTGTAGACAGAGGCCTGTTCGATATTGAGAAAATCAGGGTAGTTTTAAGATGGGGTGGCGGAGAGAACGGCGCTTTTATACATATGTATGATATAGATATCTAAAAGGATGGCTTGAATTCAAACATAGTTTAAGACACATATTTTAGAAATGAAGAAAAGATCGATTAAATGCAATGTACATTTATTTCAAACATTACAAAAATATATTTCTGAGAGAACAACGGAGCTTTAATTCATCTCCAAAAGGATGAAATATTTTCATTCTCTTGAACAGTCCCTGTCCCCATTCCTAGTTGCGAAATTGGCATTCCCTGGATGGCCAAAAGTAGTAGTGGTAGTATTGCTTTGGTAATTCACCACAGCGATATGTCTCGCTTGCCTCGTTCCAGATAAGATAAACCAAAGTACAGTAAGTGAATTTTGTCAGCAAAGCTTACCTCAGATGTATTTCTGAAGCTACACTTTGGAACAATTCCCATAAAATTCAAAGGTTGAAAGATCAATGAAAAAAGTTTATGGGCAAGCCAAACAGCACAATAGCTCGAGTGTTCCCCCTTTCGTTTAAAGAATTTGTGGATAAAAAACAAATAACAAAATATACACTGTACAAAATTGTATCAAAATCATATGTCTGGTAGTTTCATGTTCTGTATCTTTTCTTTAGGTAGAATGTTCATCTCTGCAATCAAAGATAAAAGAATATAAATGAAGCTATGGCTGACAGGCGGCGGCTATGAGAGAGAAAGAGAGTTTTCATAATTTCGAATTTTTGATACTGAAAAATATTGCAGGCATCATTGAACAAGTGATTATATTCTGTGTGGATGTAAGAATTTATGACATAAATGTATGTTTACGATTCAATTTTACATGCAGTGTGTTGTGATGAATATTCATCTTGGTATTTTAGATACTAGTAAGCTAATTGTGTTTAATTCAATACGTCTTATTTCTAAAATAGCTCTTAAGTAATATATATCACTTTAGCGTTCTTAAAGTATTTTTTTCAGTTCTTTTAATGATTTACAATAAAGACGTTATGTAATATACAGATTCCTTTTTCACCGAAAACAACAATATCAGGAATTATTCAATCAAACTTCACCTCCCAGAATTCCCTGACGTGAAAGCGCATTTGAAGTTTAGATATAGATCAGATTGGCAATTTCTAAAGTGGTCTGCGTCGTTGAAATGGTAAAATATTTATTTCTGTCATTTCGAACTTTTAAGCATCTTGGCATGAGTTGATGTGCTAAAATTTGATTCCATGTCCGAGAAAACAGTGGCTGCATTTAAAGGGATGATAATTTAGAATAAGATAGGGGAAGGCCAAACAAGAAAAATATATCAATGTATAATAATCATTTATTACTTATTGGGAATCTTGAGATCTTGACTTTGTGGTCCAGAGAAATTTTCATGCGTTATATTTCACTTCTACATATCGACAATGACGTCGATTCAAATCCCCACAAAGGATTCTGATGTATCAATGAATTCTATATTTTTTCCTTTCCCACGAGAACGTTCTTCCTAATTGTTAGAACTGTATGATAAAGATGCATATGATGGAAAGAGATCTGTATTCTACTTCCACTTACCTAACACAACAGAATAGACGTCTAATGCGTCTTCTTATTCTTTTCAATCTCTGAAAAACAAATGATCTCCTTAAGAAGTACGTGTTAACGTCCTAATTTCTATAATTTCAGATACTAATGATAAAGCACCACCGATTAAAATTTGTTATTAGAATTTGAGGAGCCAAAATATGCTCTTTGACTTCCAAAACTCTTTTTCGCATAAGTATAAAATTTCAAGCTATCGACAAGATATTTCTTTAGAAATTGACCCAATTGATTTTCTCTCTCTCTCTCTCTCTCTCTCTCTCTCTCTCTCTCTCTCTCTCTCAGTTGTTTTAATGATCACGAGGATTTTGTGGTGCGTATTTAACAAACAACACGACGTCCACAATTTGATTTGATTAGATAAACTCAACCTTTCCGGGTATCAAGTCATAGCACATCACACAGATGTTTGACCCGTGGTCCTTCTGGACTTTTGTGACTTACCCCTTCTGGTTTCCTTTTTACGTCTACTTTCATTTTGACATTATCCTTTATTTTTTTCTGTACTTTTTCCTCCTGAAATTTACATAAGATAGTATTACTGTAGAATGAATAATTTTCATAAAATTCCCGTAACTCGACAAAAAATATTTTCTGATGTCTTGATAGTTTGACTGAAAATTTTTCCTTCTTTCATGATGCTTCACTAAGTTGATACTCTTTACCAAGAAAACCTTGAAAATTAACATTTTGTTACTGTTTTGAGTATTTCTTTATGAAGACAAGAGAAAAAATCGGGGTCATATACATCATATACGGTCTATCCATCTGTCTTTCTGTCGCTACTTTATTAAAGAGACTTCAATGTCCTAATTGTATCATGGTTATTCTAATGAAAAAAATTGGCTTTGGTTGTCTATCAGAGGTCCCGAGGTCAAACGTCTCATACCAAATATAGATATTTCTAATTAAGTTTTAGAGATAAGTGTCAAAAAGCGTTAGGACTTTGACGTTCAGATTTGCACCATAGGCTGGCTTAAAGCTTGTCCGCAATTTCCCCAAGGCTACGTAAGTCAAACAGCACGCCCTCTATTACTAAAAATATATACACGGGTATTCGTAATGGTATCTCACAGTGTAATTGATAAGACCCTCACTGCTACAGTCTTGCATGGGTTTTTGACACACCTAACCTTCATCTAATGACGTCATTACATAAGTGAAAAAATTACTAACGTAAAAAGATACCCAAGAAACAACAATACACCATGGCAAAAAATAATTACTACATTTGTTTGGGATAAACAGTATTAGTTTTCTGTAATATATATATCTATACCTCAGTCAGTTCAATAGGCGTTTTCTACAATCGTGTTTCATAGAATATTGTAAAATCTGTAAGCTCTCTAATATGTCGGTCACTCAGCCATGATATAGTACTACAGAATAATGCAAGTTCTATCAGCTCTTTCTCTCTCTATACCTCGGTCACTAGTCATGTTAGAGTGCTACCGAATAATGTCAATTCTATAAGCTCTCTCTATACCCCGGCCAGAAGTCATGTTAGAGTTCTACAGAATAATGTAAATTCTAGATAAGCTCTCTCTATACCTCGGTCAATAGTCATGATATAGTACTATAAAATAATGTTAATTCTATATAAGCTCTCTCGATGCTCCGGTCAATAGTCATCTTACAGTACTACAGAATAATGTAAATTATATAAGCTCTCCCTATACCAAGGTCGTGTAAAAACTTGATTTGGTGTTAAAATTGTCAATCAGACATGTCTTCAGTCATATGTTTTTGCACGTACCTCATAATGCCTTTTTTTCTTTAATTATAAGAATTCTTCTTATTTCTCATTTTCAAAATTTTCTTTTTCTTTAATACTTTTTCATGTTTCTATTTATATTCATTTATCTATTTGTACAATGATGTAGAATGATATGAATCCGTGCTGAAAGTGTATTTCTGAAATTACAATGTCAAATGTAATCAATTCATTAATGAATACACACGGTATATTTCATCATTCTACTCATTACCTATATGCGAATTCATTGAGAAAAACGTATTACACATACGTAGATAATTAAAATGCATGGATCATCGTGCCACACCTGCTTTGACACGGGATATTCGTTTCTTACAGTATCATCCGAAGGACCACCTTGTTTAGTCTCCTCTTACGACAAGCAAGGGATATTTAGGACCCATTCTAACCAGGATCCCCAAGGGATTCACCTTCTTTGAATGATCTTTCACATTCCTTCTGCCGAAATTATGGTAATACTGGCCATCGATGAAAACCAGTCATTCATGATATTTTAGCAAAGGGGTGGTGTTTATTTTGGGGGTGATTTTTGTTTTCTTAGTGTGTGCCTTGGGTGACAAACAAATCTGAGAAATTCAGTCCTCATTTCACGAAAATAGGAAACATACCTCAGCTAGTTCTCTTGTCTTCCTCTCCTCCTCCTCATCAATAGAGGGGATGGCCTGGACTTTCAACTGTTAATCAAAAATAAACATAGTTTTACACCTTTCAAATGTTTTCCATAACAACAATATACAATATGAAAATCTACTCACAGGCAATTCTTTTCGAACGTTTTCCATGAAAACGTTTATTTCATGTCTCTGTGAAAACAATGTTGATAAAAATTATATAACTTAGAATAGTAAGAGAGCTTGCTAAATGGAATAGCCTCAATAATTTTTGTAAACTTATACGATGAATAGTCATGACTTTATAATAATATTATACCACGTAAAAGTTAAACTCTGAGAAAAATGAAGCATTCCATGTGGCAATACCAAAATTACTTTGCACGTATCCGTATGTTACAAGTGTATGAAAGACATGTTACATGTTGATAAAATTACGAAAGTTACAAAGACAGATAGTCATTAGATAGAACCCACTCGATAAAAAACGTTAATGTTCAGATTTGCACCGTGGATTGGTCTATAATACTTTTTGTTGTGGATAAACAGCTCTAGTATCTTGTAGTATCTCTCTATACCTCAGTCAGTTCACTTAGCATTCTATACAATATAGTCAATCGTGTTTCATACAGTGTTACAGAATAATGTAAATTCTATAATCTCTCTCTCTCTCTCTCTCTGTGTGTGTGTGTGTGTGTGTGTGTGTGTGTGTGTGTCACGAGTCATGTTAGAGTTATACAGAACAATGTAAATTCTATATAAACTTTTACCCTATACCGCGGTCAATAGCCATATTTCAGCGTTACAGAATATTGTGTATTTCTCTATACCCCGTTCACTAGTCATGTTAGAGTTCTACAGAATAATGTCAATTCTATATAAGCCCTCTCTATACCTCGGTCAATAGTTATGTTAGAGTTCTACAGAATAATGTCAATTCTATAAGCTCTCAAGCTCTCAAGCTCTCTCTCTCTCTCTCTCTCTCTCTCTCAAGTCATGTTAGAGTTCTACAGAATAATGTAAATTCTATATAAGCTCTCTCTATACCCCGGTCAATAGTCATGTTAGACTCCTACAGAATAATGTAAATTCTATATAAGCTATCTCTATACCCCGGTCAATGGTCATGTTAAAGTTCTACAGAATAATGTAAATCCTCTATAAGCTCTCTCTATACCCCGGTCAATAGTCATGTTAGACTCCTACAGAATAATGTAAATTCTATATAAGCTATCTCTATACCCCGGTCAATAGTCATGTTAGAGTTCTACAGAATAATGTAAATTGTATATAAGCTCTCTCTATACCCCAGTCAGAAGTCATGTTAGAGTTCTACAGAATAATGTAAATTCTATATAAGCTATCTCTATACCCCGGTCAATAGTCATGTTAGAGTTCTACAGAATAATGTAAATTGTATATAAGCTCTCACTATACCCCGGTCAATAGTCATGTTAGAGTTCTACAGAATAATGTAAATTCTATATAAGCTCTCACTATATCTCGGTCAATAGTTATGTTAGACTCCTAAAGAATAATGTAAAACTTGATTTGATGTTAACATTTTCCAGCAGACATGTCTTCAGTCATATATTTTTAATGTACCTCATAATGCCCGGTTTTTTTTTCCCGTGACTATAAGAATTATTATTATTTATCATTTTTAAAATTTTCTTTTTCTTTAATACTTTTTCATGTTTCTATTTATATCCATTTATCTATTTGTACAATGATGTAGAATGATATGAATCCGTGCTGAAAGTGTATTTCTGAAATTATGCAAAGAATTACAATGACAACTGTAATCAATTCATTGATGGATAGACATAGTATATTTCATCATTCTACCCATTACCCATATGCAAATTCATTGAGAAAAACGTATTACATATATGTTAGATAATTAAAACGCATGGATCATAGTGCCACACCTGCTTTTACACCGGACATTGGTTTCTTACAGTCTCATCCGAAGGACCGCCTCGTTTAGTCGCCTCTTACGACAAGCAAGGGGTATTTAGGACCCATTCTAACCAGGATCCCCACCGGATTCACCTTATTTGAATGATCTTTCATACTCCTTCTGTCGAAATTTTCGTAATACTGACCATCCATGAAAACCAGTCATTCATGACATTTTAGGAGAGGGGTGGTGTTTACTTTGCGGTTGATTTTTGTTTTCTTAGTGTGTGACTTGGGTGACAGACAAATCCGAGAAATTCAGTCCTCAAATCACCAAAATAGGAAACATACCTCAGCTAGTTCACTTGTCTTCCTCTCTTCCTCCTCATCAATAGAGGGGATGACCTGGACTTTCAACTGTTAATAAAAAATAAACTTGGTTTTACACCTTTAAAATGTTTTCCATAAGAACAATATACAATATCAAAATTGCGCGAGCGAAAAATATTGTCAGAAGATCATACAGGAAGATTGAAAATCTACTCACAAGCAATTCTTTTCGAACGTTTTCCATGAAAACGTTTATTTCATGTCTCTGTGAAAACAATGTTGATAAAAATTATATAACTTAGAATAGTAAGAGAGCTTGCTAAATGGAATAGCCTCAATAATCTCAAAGATAAGCTGCACGTATCTGTGTGTTATACATGTATGAAAGACATGTTACATGTTGATAAAATTACGAAAGTTACAAACGACAGATAGTCATTAGATAGAAACCACTCGACGAAAAAACGTTAATGTTCAGATTTGCACCATGGATTGGTCTATAATACTTGTCGGTGATTTCATCAGGGGTCCAGTATCAAAGGCACGTCCTCTATTACCAAACATATATATTCATAATGGTATTTCAGTAAAAAATGGCAAATAAGAACCCCCACCGCTACAGTCCTGCATGGGTTTTTGATACACCTAACCTTCATCTAGTGACGTCCCTACATCAGTATTCTTTTCGAACTGACGTAAAAGAAACAACGATAAACAATGGCGAAAACTAATCACTACATTTGTTGTGGATAAACAGCTCTAGTATTCTGTAGTATCTCTCTATACCTCAGTCAGTTCACTTAGCGTTCTATACAATAAAGTCAATCGTGTTTCATACAGTGCTACAGAATAATGCAAATTCTATAAGCTCTTTCTCTATATCGCAGTCAATAGTCACTATAGAGTGCTACGGAATAATGTAAATTCTATATCAGCTCTCTTTATACCCCGGTAAATAGTCATCTTAGAGTTCTACAGAATAATGTAAATTCTATAAAATATCTCTCTCTCTCTCTCTCTCTCTCTCTCTCTCTCTCTCTCTCTCTCTCTCCAGGTCAATAGTCATGTTAAACTCCTACAAAATAATGTAAATTCCATAAGCTCTCTCTGTATCTCCGGTCACTAGTCATGTGAGAGTGTTACAGAATAATCTAACTTCTATATAAGCTCTCTCTATACCCCGGTCAATAGTCAAGATATAGTACTACAGAATAATGTTAATTCTATAAGCTCTCTCTCTATACCCCGGTCAATAGTCATGGTAGAGTGCTACAGTATGAGGTAAACTCTAAGCTTGCTACAGAATGAGAGAAAGTCTAAGCTTTCTCTCTATACCTCGGTCACTAAGTCGTGTCAGCCTCCTAGAGAATAGTGTAAAAACAATTGATGTTAACTTTTTTTCAATTAGACATGTCTTCGGTTAAATAATTTTGCATGTACCTCATAGATGATGCCATATTGCCGATTTTTTTCCATTATTTATGAGAATTTCTAATCAGTTTCAAATTCCTGTTTTCTTTCAATGTTTTAACTGGTGCTATGCATATCCATTTATCTATTTGTACAATGATTAAGAATGATATGAAACCGTACTAAAAGTGTATTTCGGGGATTATGTAAAGAATTTAAAATGCTATAATGAATTCTCGGATGGTTACCAGTATGTTTCGTCATTCAACTCATTACCTATGTGCACATTTATTGAAGAAAAAAAACGTATTACATATATGTAGATCATTAAAATGCATGGATCATTCGATGATTAGCTTATCAAGAATACCTACTACCCCTCCCTGCACCTTCTTTGAATCTTTCATATTCCTTATGCCGAAATTTTCGGAATACCTTCCACCCATGAAAACCAGTCATTGACTTTTAGCAGAGGAGTGGTGTTAATTTTGGGGCTGATTGTGTTTTGGCTTTCTTTTGGTAAGTCTTGAATAACAGACAAATCAGAGAAATTAATTAATGGGAAACATACCTCAGTTTGTTCTCTTTCTTTTTCCTCATTAATAGAGGGGATGGCCTGGACGTTCAACTGTTAATTAAACATAAACATAGTTTTACACCTTTAAATGTTTTCCATAAGAACAATATACAATATCAAAATTGCGAGAGAGAAAATTATAGTCAGAAGATCATATAGGAAGAATGAAAATCTACTCACATGAAATTCTCTTCGAACGTTTTCCATGAATGTTGATAAAATTATATAACTTAGAATAGTAAGAGAGTTTGCCAAATGGAATAGTCTCAATAATTTTTGTAAACTGATACGATAAATGATCATGGATTTATTACAGGATTAAATATTCTTTTTGAAGAATTTATCAATATGTAAATTATGGACATTTTACTCACAAACTGGTTAAAAATGTAAAACACTTTTATTTTAAGTTTGTGAGTAAAATGTCCAGAGTTTACACATCGATAAATTCTTTAAAAAGAATGTTTGATTCTTATAATTCCGATTCTTTCTCTGTGTTATCAATTTCAAAACATTGAATAGTTTCCCCGCACTATATCATTTGTTTTCAGTCGCGTATGTATACATAGCGTTTTTGGATTTATTGATGTGTAAATTCTCATTAGCTTTACTTTTGTCCAATCAAAACAACTGTAATAAATAACATTGGAATTATAATATTATTCCACGCAAAAGTTAAACTCTGGAAAAAAGGCAATACCAAAGATACCTTGCACGTATCCATGTGTTATACGTGTATGAAAGACATGTGTCCATGAAAGAAATCATTCGATAGAACCCACTCAAAGCTAATAAACGTGAACAAATACCTTAGCCAGTTCCAGTGCCTCCTTACACTCCTCAATTGAGACCGTAACCTGAACTGTCATCTGTAAATTATCAATAAACTTTGTAAAAATCGAGGGATAGTATTTGAAGTATTCTGGAATATTCGTATTAATGTGAAGCATAAAGTAATTTATATCATCTCGGGAATTGTTTTTACCGGATTTTGTTTTGATCCCGTTCTACTTTAGTTTTAGGTTTGAATTGATTTGAGCACCTGACAGTTTATTTGATTTTCTAGACAGTAGAAAATCTTGATCCATTTCCTCCCCTTCATCCACTCCAAACAGCAAATTATGTTTTTAATTTGTTGAGTGTATTTTTCATTGTATATTATGTTAGTCCCATGGCATATTCTAGCCCCATCTTTTATTTTTAATCATATAAGGTGTACTTATTTTATGTAAACTTGTACTACGGGACTTTCGAGGTACGGATCCACTCTGACTTTTATCGCCCGTTGAACGTAATTTGTAGGATATGGGAAAGAAATAGCGCAAGCATTAGGCATTCCACATGGTAGCGTTTCAACAATCTTACGTGATGGTTTAGGTATGCGCAAGCTAACATCCCGTTGAGTCCCCAAATCCTTTACCGACGAGCAAATGGCACCCAGAGCATCAGTATACAGTGCTTTGTTGAAGCGTTTTAGGTCAAAAGATTATTTTCTTTTGCGTCTGGTGACTGTAGATGAGACTTGGGTTTATCATTATGAGCCAGAGAATAAAGCTCAGAGTCGTGAGTGGGTAGGGCCTGGGTCCCCGAGGCCAAAGAAGTTCAAGACACTACCATCTACTGGCAATGTGATTACCACAGTATTTTTGGGACGCAAAGGGCGTTAGTATGCTGGACGTTTTACCTAAGAGAAGTACAATAACTAGAGTGTACTATGCAAATTTGCTAGACCAGCTGAGAACCGCCATCCGTGAAAAACGCCGAGGTAGACTTTCTAAAGGTGTTTTGCCACAACAGGACAACGCGAGAGTCCACTCTTGCAAAGTTCCAATGGATGCTGTAGAGCGAAACGGGTATTAATTAATACTACATCCTGCCTATTCGCCTGACCTAGCTCCTAGCGACTTCTTCCTATTTCCAAACTTGAATCAAAGTACTGAAAGTACTGAAAAGCGCTAAGCTGACTTCATGAATTATGTATGTAATGTTAATGAGCAGGAACAACATTAAAAAAAGGTTTATGCGTTATTCTTTATTTTCGCATAACTAAGTAGTACATTTTCTGTAAGAAAATAGCAAATATGGATTGGAAGCAATGTCCTGAAACTTTTCAACACGTTGAAATATAAATTTTATATGATATTAAAACAATGGTCACTATGATAATTTTGATCCCACACTAAACTAAAACCCTGTCCTTGGATCATGAAATTTACAATTTTGGTAAAGGACACCTGTTCTTATTAAATATCTATAATCAGAATTTAGTATCAATAGCATTACCACCGCTGCGGTGGTCCAGAGGTAAAGTGTTCACTCTGTATGCGGGAGGTCGGGGTTCGAATCCCGGCCGCGACAGACCAAGTTCGTTAAACAGGTAGTAACAGTTCCAACACCAAACTCTCGGCATCAGGTGTGAATGTCACGGGTCCTCGGAGATGGCCTTTAAAACGGATGTCCCGTGTCACAGTAGGTGTGGCACGCTAAAGAACCCTCACTGTTCAATGGCCGTAAGCGCCGAGCATAGGCCTAAATTTGAAACCCTTCACCGGTCTTGGTGACGTCTCCATATGAATTAAAAATTATTGAGAAGAACGTTAAACAAGATACAATCAATCAATAGCATTTAAGGCTATGTTATTCAAATATTTGAAAAATGAACACTTTATACCCTGTTTAGCTCCCACCCATCTTCCCAAGGCAAGGGTTTCTGATCCACTCTGCTCCAGTCCCAGGATCATTAAATGCTCTACATGACTATGCATTTTTTTCTCTTACAGATGTGATGTTATAGAGAAGAACATTTTTAGTAGAAAATGTGAAAACAGTTGTAATGGTAGTTTTCGGTATAAAGTGTTCAATTGTTATTACGCAACTAACTTACTGTTCTGTTCCACTTAAATAGTGTATGAAATATTTTTAGAATACAACTGAAATGAAACAAATCAATAGTTTGATACATATATGTAAGTCACTTATAATAAAAAGGAACAAACAAACTGGACAAAAAAGAAAATTACACATAACCACATACACTAACAAATGCCACATGTCAAAACACACCAATAATGCAGGATTATGAAACGCTTTACATCCATTTCATAACCTTACCAGAAATCATTTAAATACACACATAAACATGCATCTGTATGACTTGTACAGGTACATTAAGGTTAATCGAACCTCGTGTGATGTCATAGGTTTTTGTAAAAATCTTTATCAAATTAAACTTTGCGCATGAAAGACATATATCTTCAGAGGAATTTTATTCACTGCATAAAATAAAAAAATTGGTAAACTATTGATATTGAAAAAGTGTATATTTTCTATAGATAATCATTTCTTTATAATCAAAAAAGTGTTGTCAAGGGCAATAACTCCTATGCTGGTATTTCTTCTACTGCATGTCTATTATGCATGATTTCCCTAATATCCACAATTAATTTATACATATTTATGAATTAACGGTTTTTTTTAGCTGTTGACATTTAAAATTTGTCATTTCAACAAGATTTTATCTATCTTAATTATTCTGTACAACGAAAATGTGTGATTTTCTGATGTTAACATATACTTTCGTATTTTTAAGTCTGACATCTTTAAAAATGTGGCAACATACACATTTTCTATGGTTTTTGTTTAAATTTAACTATATTGAATGGAAATTAATACAGTTTTTGCACTTTTAACCATAATTATTGATAAGTCACATGAGGATTGATCAACCTTAAACGCTGTACTCATCAACACTTCTTGTGTAAAAGCTCATATTCATATTGCAAAGGAGACTCATCCGTTTGTCTGAATGAGATATAATACACATTGCCATTGTTTTAATTTTATAAAACAGTTCTTTATATGAAAATGCTAATAACCTTAGCAAAAAAACCATAAGATTCGAAGCTTGTGTAGGAGTTCTAATATGAAAAAAACGTACCAGAAGTGACTCGCAATAAATATGCAAGATTTACAACATGTGAATATAGCTAAATGAGAATCCCAAACTAGGCACTGAAAAGTTACAAAAGTAATTTTCAAACGGCAATGTTCAAACCGCTGTTAGGAATAATGAAGAGGCATCTCATCATAAAACTAAATGCATCTTTTTTATATGAAAAGATCGTTCAGCGAAAACAAAATGTGGGGACAGGGAACAACGACAGTACATCCATGCCCCTCGCCCTTCTTCATCATTTGTACGTTCGGAAATACATGTAGCATATGCATGTCATTGTCAATTGTTTGTTTGAGGTACAAAGAAATTGAAAACACGATTACTTTTCGTTGTATGTAGCGTGCTGTGGACCGCAAACCATTTCACATTCATGCTTGACACAATGGCAATGTTTATCTAACACTTGTTCTAAACATATGTATTTCAGTATACAGCCCTCGTAAAATTCCACGCGGTGTTTTGAATACTTGAAACCGGGGTATTGTCTTCCATAATATAATATAATATAATGTTGTACCTTTTATCTTTTCCTTGCCCCAAGACTATTATTTTTAGTCTCATTTTTGAAACTAAATCACAAAATCAAATTTGTGTTTACGATGATTCTGAAGAATATCTTGGTCGTTTAGAATTAATTAAGTAAGCTTAAGCTACACCGTTGCATCCTCTAAATTTCTGCATGACCGACTTACATATATGATCGGGGAAGGTGTAAGCAGTTACGTAATATCGTCCTTCTGAGACACCGATCTCTGTCCTTCGCTGTCAAAGCATAATCGTGAACAAATTCTTTATCGTTCACAATGGACGCGGATCAGTTAATTTTTTACTGTGTTGCACACATTTTTGCTGCGTCGGACAAAACACACGTGGAAAACTCCCCTGACTCGTGCATAGCTTAATGACGTGGCTTCTAATTATAGATTGCACATTGCATATTGATTTTCCTGGCCTCTAAGCGCCATGCGAAGGTAACAATGCAAAGGCACCCTAGTTAAAACGGTTTCATATACATATTCTTATTCAATTTTAGATTTTGAATCACTTTAATTATTACAGACGCAGATTCAAATGGGAATTTTAACTGAAGAATGACCTGCATCTGTGTCTCACTTTCCCCAAGAATGAGGACAAAAATATCACCCTTTTTATACATATTTTATTCACTGTTCAACGAACTGTATTTCCGGGGGGGGGGGGGGGATATGCAACTGCAGATATGAATTTTATCTCCGTGCTAGATCGTTTGCAAAATTACGACTACTTTAAACACGACTTGTTGACTACAGCGATGCATAAATTCGCCTATAGGTGGCGATAAACCGGAAACATGATGACGAAAGCAAAATCCAACTGGCGGCAATAAGCGCTTAAGCTACGCTTAGCGCTTGAAAAGGATATCCGTGGACGTTATTTCCGGTCTGACGAAGAAGTCGTGACGGCAGTTGAAGAGTGCGGCAATGAAAACGACCCCGACTTTTTCAGTTCTGGGCTGATGACACTTTGAACACCGTTGGTCTAAGTGCATCACACTAGAGGGCAGTTACATCGAAAAAGAAGAGGTGGATGAAAGGTGAAAATAGCGAACAGTGATCAATTTCATAAATTCCATAAGTAATACAAAATAGATAGTTGGGCAAACACGGGCCCCTGGACAGAACTGAGATGGGAACAGGTGCCTAGGAGGAGTGAGCATCCCCTGTGGACCAATCACACCCGCCGTGAACCCTATATCTTAATCAGGTAAACGGAGTTATCCGTAGTCAAAATCAGTGTGCCACGAACGGTCTATCAATCGGTATGAAACACGTCAGACAGCATTTGACCGAATGATAGGTTTTATTGGCAAACTAGATCGTTATAACGACCATAGAATTTGCGAAATGCTGAATTTAAACGACTGTTGAAACCCCTGTACCATCAACTTGTTTGTCAGTAGATTGCCTCAATTCAAAAACTGACCATACGCAGAACAGGCTCTTGCGTATCGAATCAGTTGAGAGGTATAAACTCCATATGCAGGTGATAATGGAACTCGTACTACATAAATATGGAAAGTTGACGATAGAGAAGCTGAAATCATCCTGTATATTATAAAGTTGTGTTGTTAGTTTGCCGTTAATATCTACTTTCAATGAAATATCTAAGTATGAAGCAGAAGTGGACGGTTCCGCTGTGTTTTTTATTTCGAGCTCGCAGTGATATATCAAGTCGACATATGAATGAAAGTTATTATTGTTAATAGATAAAATGTCGTTGATATATCTAAATGTCGAATTGAAGGTCACAGCAAGAGATTTTTTCTTCTCACGTAGAAGTTTCGGAATAAATTCTGCTTCATATGAATATAAAAACAGGTCAGCTAAGAAAGGAGCATAATAAGTGTCCATGGGAATTCCGATATAATGTTTGAAGACCTGGCTCCGGGATCATAAAACTGTCTTAAAGTTAAGTCAAAATTTTGACTTTAAATTAAGATTTGAACTTACCTAAGATTGCTGACTTAAATGGATCACAAAACGAACTTAAGCAAATCTTAACTAAGATTGTCTTAGCTGAAAACTTTGTCTAGAATCTTAAATTGCTATGGCAATAGGAACTCTTTTGCATAGAGGTAACAAATAAATTACTTAAACATAGTCATTGTCTAGAACATCTAGTTTATGATCACTAATGGTGACGCAGGCACATGTATACATGTAGTAACACAACACAACAACACCCCCCCCCCCCTTTTATTAAAAAGAAACTTTTTCCGTTATTACATGTACATACAATGCTTGATGTATTGACCCCGTCGTCTCCCCCTTTTTAAAAGTAGTTGTAATGAATGAAAGTGGAAACGTAAGAGTGATTGAAGCGATACTTTTATTAAATTCAATGCCTTTATTTATTTTGGTCGACTGCGTGCGTAGCAAAGACGGATAACTAATTAATTTCAAATTCGGGCTCAAACTGCACAATATTCGTGTGCAAATGCATTCAAGTAGGCCTAATGATTGTTTTCTTCCTCCACATTGATGATTATGCCAGACGATGGACAACATATGAAAAAGAACTTGATACATTGTTAGAACGGATTAAACGTATAAGAGAAATATTAAAATCCCGCATTCGACATATTAAAACAAAAGTATACATGTACCATCTACCCTTCTGTGTTTAGTAAACCAGAAGTGATAAAAGAATTAGATAGGTTACATGAGAAATATGTTTTGGTTCCAGCTTACAAAGCTTGTAACAACATTGTCTTTGTTTGCAAGGCTCATTATTACAACTGTATATTAAAGGAACTTGGCATTAACTCCACTCTTGGTAATCGTTACTTATACTCCAACTGCCCTTTCGAAAGATGAAATTCTTCAAAACCATGCTTCAGGTTTAGGCACATTTGGTATCCCAGTCGGTGGGTCGAATGAATATGTACTTTAGATTCCTAAAGTACATAAAAACCCTTACAACGATACATAGCTGGATCCAGTAAGTGCTCTACCAAGCCCTATCTTTGCGCCTCACGAAAATAGTAATAGCTGTGAAGGAGAAACTTCAAACTTACTGTTCGACTACATATGCCAGAAGTGGTGTAAATCAAATGTGGATTCTAAAAAATTCTGAAGAACTTTTAGCTAACTTGAAATCGCAAAACTTTTTTCAGATCTATACACCTAAGTGGATTAAGTATAAGATGATCAATATCTAGGCACTGCAATGTTTCTTTATAATTAAAAAGTTTGGATGCAATAGTAGTATACTTGTAGGAAATACTGGGTGGAGACTTGAACTTGAAATAAGTTAGAATACACGACTGAACTTTTTTATCACGAAGAATGTTGCTTATGTTGACGGCATATATTCCTTTGTTTGTAAATTTGAGCTTAAGGAACTGGCGGCATGATTTAGAAGGAATATCAATAATCCAGTATGTTCAAAGCAGCAAGTTTAAACCACCATTGAAAACCCTTTGGGCGAATTAAAAATATTCTTACATGTTAAAGCCTTGAAAAGTTCATTTTGTATATATGTTAAAGGAGATTGGGTTGCGATGAGAATTTGAGCATATCGTCTTTTTTTAGGGAAACTGGAGATCACTGAGGGATTTCTGAGATATCGTGGTGATGGTTGGACATCATGTTGAAAAATCGTTAGAGAGACCTGACCAATTTTGCATCTCTCAGCGATCTTACAACTTTGTGTAAAGTGTGTTTTGTG
Source organism: Ostrea edulis (assembly GCF_947568905.1). Lineage (NCBI taxonomy): Eukaryota > Metazoa > Mollusca > Bivalvia > Ostreida > Ostreidae > Ostrea > Ostrea edulis. Next base: position 59,458,680 of record NC_079170.1, on the reverse strand, counting down.
TGTGCCCACTCACTGCAAACTCTGAACAATTTTGAATGAATGAAAATGAAGAAAATGAAGTTCCTTCATCTGCATGGCATTGCATAGATGTGTTACCAAGTAAGACAAATGAACAACAAGGACAAAGTCAAAAGGATGCTACCAAATCTGTTAACGTTAATGAAGGTGAATTTCAATATCTTTTCAATCACTGAAGAAAGCATCTGTAATTTTCTATTAAAACCATTACATTTCCATGAACACAAACAGGTACCCTCTCCAGTACACCCAGGCAAGAAAAATTTCAATCATAGTAACAACTGAACTTACAAGCAATTCTTCGTGCACCTTTCTCTTTTTCTCTAGTGCTTTCATTTTCTGACAAAAAAATATTGTGACAATGCGAACAATAATGAATACAAGTAACATAAGATATGAATATATGAAGGTTTTAGAAAAGACAGACTGTTCTATGTGGAAGTTATATTGGTAAGCTTACCGCCATTTCATCGAGTAGATGCTTTCGTACTCGGATATTTCCTGATAGCTGCCTCTTTATTGATGCAGCGATCAATTTTATGATTACCTACACATCAATATGTTGTAAACAAAATAAAACAGTCTTGATAAAAGGGGAAATATACATCATTCAAATTCGTCATTGTCTTTTCAAATATATTTCATAAGTTTACATGTAGATTTGAATGGATGTTTTAAACGTCAAGCATTTGATATTTCTCACATTGATTCTAGAAGGTAAGTTTTATTTAACTTCAATTTAAGGTCTGTACTCCACTGAAGGATGCAGATGCATGTATTTGTCAATGATTTTTTTTAAATAACATATTCTCGAATTGATGATTAATCAATCATAATGTAAGAATTTACAAAAATGTTAAATGCAATATGTACAGTGTAATACAGATCCCAAAGTCACAAAAAGATTAAATAACTCGTTTATATCGTACCTTTGCTCTCTTTTGTATTTCATCATCAGTTGGTGCAAACTCTGTCTGCCCCTGCTGTAGACGAATGTATTATATTGTATTATTATAAATATATCATCATGTGATTATTTGATTTTAGTCAAGTACTTTGACTATTTGATAAGAGAATTGTGTCATTCCATAATGCTTTGATAAACATTTCGGTTGCGCATCACTGAAGAGACATTATTTGTCGAAATGCGCATCTGGTGTATCAAAATTGGTACCGTATAAGTTTTACATACATGTACAAAGTAATTTAAGGAAGTTACATGTAGCTCCTCGGCTTTTGAGGACAATTGCGCAGGATGTTATAATTGTCTAGGTACGGGTTCAATACTTGTTTCAATGATTCAAACAAATTATGAATTTATTTCTTAAGCATATCCAGTTGAAGATTTGTACATGTCAATTCAAATTTTGGAAGGTTTTCGAAAAGACTATATTTCGTAGAATGAAGGGTTTTTAAACTCCAAATCTGTACGAATTTACCATTTCTGATTTATCCAAAGTATATACAGGAATCTCTGCAGCTGTTATGAGCAACCTATTTGACAATGAATGGTTGGCTAATTAACTGTAATTAATAGGAATTTCTTTCTCTTTTAACATCTTTTGTCGACATGAGTTGTAATGTAAAACTCTTTGGTCAGAACGTTAGATTTCAAAAGTTATTTTGCGTCATTTAGGATACCCCCTTTCTTGCTCACAAAAAAACTTTTAAGGTAGCTTTTAGAAAACTTGATGGATTAGCCCCTATTCTTGTTGAACTTTGAACTTTGAAGTTTCCAATCATAATATTAGTATCTACCTACCAACAGAATGTCTTTGATACTATTTCTGACTGCTTCTTTTATTTCTTTAGGGACCCTGTCCTCTTCTTTTAAGAAGCTCTTCAAAACCATTCCCTGCAATTTAAAACATGACAAGAAATACTAATGTTTAACGAACAAGAGAAACGCCTACCTAAACGGTCTCATAGTGTTGAGTTGGTAATTTAACATGAAAACCAGGAATAACATTGACAATGCCCCACATTAATGACGACTTTTTAAAGATTATTCACTGTCTGTTAATACTCAATGTATCTATTTATTCTTTTGTAATTTGTTACGGGTCCTGAGGTTCATTGACTAGACCATACAACTGTATATATACATGTATCAAATGCCATTCATAAAACCCCCATCAGTAATACTATAATCTGAAATATTGACAACGCGCGGTGGCGGACGAGAACAATTGTAAATAGTTTACCCGAGTGACTCCATTATTATATTCTTATATTATGTACACATGTGACTCAGTAAACGAAGAACTACCGGCATTTAGAACATGTTTTCAAACTGCTTGATGAAAGTAAAAGTTCACCAACCTCAAAAGTGGCCATCAAACAATTGTCATTCTCCTGGATGGCTTTGTATTTCCGCTAAATAAATGTTTAAAAATAATGATTTAGTATACATCAATACAGTTATCTTTACCTCAGCAGACTTGAGAATATATATATATATATAAAGAGAGAGACGCAGAGAGATGATAGTATATCAATGTATATAAGAAGATCGGTAGCACGGTCGAAATATTTCAACAAAGTGTTTAGAGTGTTATATATATATATATATATATATATATATATATATATATATATATATATATATAGTTATATATATATACACACAAAGCACTAGATTGTCAAATTTTCGGGACAAACGAAAAGAATTACATAATGTGGCATATCAACAGAGAATAATAACAAAAACTACATACATGTATAAATACATCTAGCACTACAACTACACTAATCTGCAAACGTATTTACAACGCAGACTACATGGGGTTTTTTATCTTTAGCAATCTTAAAGACAATCTGGTTGTTCGTGTCGTTGGTCATTTTAGTACTTTGTATAATTTTTTGTATTTGACCTTGTATCCATGTTGTGGATCCGACACTTTTAGGTATCGGGTGTTGTTGGAACTATATATATATATATATATATATATAATTGAAAACAAATATGACGTCGCAGCAGTGCAAGATCTTTCCTGCCTTTACACATGGGTAAAAGTCGATCTCACATTGGTGATAATGAGAAAGTCGGTTCTCAAAAGCTCTAATTAAAGATATTGATAATTTCAGCCTAATAAAAAATACTGCGTCATAAATATTCTGATCAGTCTAATAAAACATACTCAGATCAATTGAATCAAAGACACACAGCTAATTAACGATGTTCAGAGCACAATCTTTAAGTGAAGCTTGCGTAGCGCGCCCTCTGGTGAGAGAATGGCTCGGAGCAGTCTGATCCAAGATTCCCTGAACTACAGTGATCAGTGTAAAGAAAGATATTCTGATCAGTCTGATCCAAGATTCTCAAATCAGTGTAACAGTGTGTAATTGAAAATACTCGGCTTGCGTATCTCGAACATCAATCAACTTGAGTTTGAGATGTCCTTTTATTTGAGCAGTTAAAATTTCAGTAAAATAGGGTTCACTTAAAGATACGCTCATTTTGATAATTTTCATCTCATTCCTTTCCAATATTATTAAAATGATTTAAATGAATGATATTTATCAACTTTTATTAATTAATTGATTGATTGATTGTTTTTACGTTCCGTGAAAAAAAAAAAATCACTCATACTGAGACGTCACCAGCTGTAGGTGAAGTACTACAAAATATTATCTTCCGCTCTAACTAACTTCGAACAAATGATTAGCGAGCCCGATTCCATTCGATCTCAGGCGTATGGTGGGTGGATTTACTGGAATGTAATGTATATTTCATGAACATTTATTTTTAGATCTACTGTTCTCCCCATTGTATATCTTAAATCTTGAAAAAAATTTCGTGTCAATAAATACATAATGTAATTCTATTATTCATCTATTAAGACGGGGTTTTATTTTTCTTCAAGATTTTTAAAAATATGAATAATAAAGTTCTTCCTAATAAAAATTGATGCCTTGTAAAGCTTTGATAGCGAATGATGATCATGCGAATTATTAGTAGAACCCCCCCCCCCCCCCCACACACACACACACACACACATACACACGATGTTTGTGGGAAAATGTTTTGAGACACTCTAGCACCCCCACGATTGAAAAATATCAAACTGAGAAAAATTAAGGCAATGAATCGTGCCTATATCTATAATCCCAAATTATACAATATGCACACATATTTAATTGTACAAACAAATGTGTACGTCTATATCAATTATCCAATTAAAGCATGATGATACAGTTGATGTATGTAGATGTATCGTGTAGTTATTGACCTACATGCACATGAATATATATGATAACACTTGAAATTATAAAACAACTACTTTTTGTTCGAAAAGAGATGTAAAATATAGAAACATGTTTATGTTTTGTTTATGGAGTGATTAGAGTATCGTATCTGTATTGGATCAAGGAAACCACGAGTTTGTATATATTTTCATTTGTTTTGTATATTTGATATGGTTTGCACATCGTCGCGAGCCACGACTATTGTCTCCATTTACACTACCGGACTCAGTAACTATGGCTAGCGACGATGAAATATCCAAAAGACCCGTGATTCTCACTTCTAAATGCCGAGCGTTCAGCGAAGGAGTAAGACTACCTATGTTAACGTCTTGGGTTTAACGCGGCCATGGCACAAGCGGGGCTCGAACTCACGACCTCCTGTTTATGAGGCGAACGCTAGCTACCTCTGAGCTTCCGTTCATCAACTTTGAAATGATTGAATGTTTGTCAAAAAGTTACACGAGGAGCCATCTTATACAGCAGATTGAATTTTTGTCCAGGAAGCAAAAATTTGGGGATCGTAATTTGAAGCTTAGTTTTCCTTTTAGCGCTTACAAGTTTAGTCATTTCGAATTTCCAAACTTTCGGCTTGAGCATCACTGAAGAGACATTATTTGTCGAAATGCGCATCTGGTGCATCAAAATTGGTACCGTATAAGTTTTACATTATAATTGTTTTAAACTTGAAAATAGATGCGTATTTTTTTATTTTTATTATTTAGAGGAAATAACTTGAACGATTCATTTGCACACATTCTAATTGTTTGGAAAAAAAGAAGTAAGTAAGCTGCTAAGCTTTTGAGCACAATACAGGATGCTACATCTAAGTATTCACTGGTTCATTACTGATTCCATTGGTGCAAACATATTACACATCTATTACTGAACCCTATCCAGTTGAAAAAAATTTTGTCAATTCAAATTTTGAAAGGGTTTGGCAGGGACTATATTCTGTGGCGGAAGGATTGATTAATTAAAAAGTTCTAAATCTGCATGATATTACAGTTTCTGTTTCATCCAATATATCTTCTATTTTCATACTTCTATACGTGTGTTTCTGTTTTATAATACTTGAGACTTGGAACTTGTTCAAATGTTGTAATTTATTAATATGGTTGATATATTTTTCCAAACAGAACACCGATTCTTAAGAAAGTTTAAATTGATTTACTCAAAATCTTGTATAAAATTCAGTATTTTAGCCAATAATCTAAACATTTGATCTCTATTCCCCACTTTTTTAAAATTCCATTTTAAAATTTTAAGACAAAACATTGAAAATTATGTGAAATTTTAGAAATTGGCATTACTCTTAATGTCCTTTTAAAGGTCACTATTTATTTCCATTACTAGTTTTAAACTCTTTTTAACTGTAGTGTTAGAAGACATGTTTATGTATCTATTTTATATAATGATTGATTTGTGTTGCTTATGTTGTGTTGATACCAACAGATAAATCAAGTTTAATTGAATAAATCTTGTCATGATTAGAACACTGTATTTTTTTTATTGGGGGGTGGGGAATTGTTGTTTTCGTTGGGTTGTTTCTTTTTTAATATATCCTTTTCCTCTAGGCCTGATCAGTCACTTGTTTCAGTGAAAATGTTCATGTATTGTCTCGTATGTATCCATCAAATGATTGACTTGTGATGGCGTATGATCTATCAAATTTGGGATATCAAAATAATTTGTTGATAATCAAGAACCATGCAGCATGAATATTTCAGATTGAGAATTATACATTCCGTTTGTTAAGTTTGTAAAACCTTTATTTTGCATGCATTTATGTTTGGTGCATGTATCACATTGTGACTCTGAGGGAAAAGTTCAATTTAATTTGCTTAATCTGTAGAAAATGTTGTAATTTCATTCACACTTTCATTTTTACTTTGCTCAACGCCCTGATAACAGGAATTTATTCCATTTAATCAGTAAAGTTCTGTGAAATATAAATATCATTTTACATATATATCAGTGGTGGATTAGGGGGGGGCGCAGCTGGACCCTTACCCCCTAAAATTTTCAAATTTAAGGTAACTCGTGGTCTCTTGTTTAGAATAATATAAATGATGAAAGAAGCATGCCATAATTTTTTCCACTCTAGGAGAAATAAATGACAAAATCTTTTGATTTATTGAATTACATTTAAATGGGAGAACTGGGGGTTTGGTTTTTTTTTTTTTCAAAACCCTTGAAATTTGCGTTATTTTATTGATTTCACAAAACATTACAAAAAATGGTAGAAATGACTACATGGGAAACATTTTTCAAGCCAGCTATAAAATTGTAAAATCCAGGAGCTTCCGGGGCTTCGCCCCTGGGGCCCCACCAGGGCTTTGCCCTTGATCCACTGGGGGCCACAAGGCCCCACACCCCCTGTCTCATAAAGTTGCGCCCCTTAACTCCTTCTTCTCTAACCATTACACTGGAGGGATCTCAGAGAAAATCTTTTTTTTAAATTAGATTGCTCGCATAGCGAACTCTAACAAGAAGCCCAAAGGCCTTATTGGTTACCTGAGTATTAGTTAAAAGTATCACTAGTCCCAAGGGCTACGAAATCTAGAACAAATTTTCTGTTCTGAATATCTAAGCTAAGCGAGCTCTAAAAATTAGAACAGAAAATATTCACTTATAAGGGATTTTGATGTCGCGAAAAAAAAACCCATAATCTTAAACATAATATAATATTACCGGGGGGGGGGGGGTCAAATCAAATATTTGATTTTAAGGTAGCTCAAAACACTAAAGACTCGTTAAAAGGCCTCTTATTAAGTATGATTTCACCATACAAGCTCTCAATTATTTTATAACTATTGAATTTTTGGGGAATTTTCCGGGAAATTGATAAAAAAAAATGTTTTGTTTTGTTTGAAAAAAAGATATTCTAGAGTCCAAATTTCGTAAAAGTTTGTAAAATTCTATGTGAAATAAATCAAGTGATAATCAAAATGTTGAAAATTCCCATAAGGGATTATTTTTATTTAATGAACCATTCAAAATGATACCATGATTACAAAAATCCCACCATCCATTTATATGAAATATGATTGCTATGTATACATGTTTTTCATCCTATTGTACACCCTACAGACTTTTTTTCAATGTTTTTCGAACACCCTTATTCCATTGACAGAAGCCATCTCAGGCACGTATTGGGGGGGGGGGGGGGGGGGGTCGTGGGCCTGCCTTCTTCCTTCCTTATGTAAAATACTACTTCTAAAATCTTATCAGCAGAAGTGGGTTGGATCCCCAGGCAAATTTTGTATTGAGTGATACTCACTCCCCGATCCTCTAGAGAAATATCTCCGAATCAGCTCATATATTTGTACCTGTGCTCGCCCTAACGGTAGCACCCTCAGCATATAAATCTTTGTGACAAAACTTTGGTAAATTACCTCGTCTGATACCTGCAGCAACTCAGTCATCACTTCCTTGAATTTTTTCCTGATGTTCCGCCGAACTGTAATTGGATTCAATGACTGAAAGGAAAGCAAAACATCAGTGGAAAATGTCTACTATAATTGTGATATTAGCAAGGAAAATATTATAATACTTACATCATAAGCCATATTAAATCATAGACTAGAAAATAAGGCTACGCAGATTTCTATATTTGTAGATCTATGCTTCCTGTCAACGTCGCAATGAAACTCTATATTGTTACTTCAGACATTGTGACGTCATAGAATGTAGCGCCAGCTGTGGATTGTGACGTCATGATTGCTACTCCTAATCAACGCAAACTCCCTCGTCGTGGCCTATGTATGATGATTCAGATTGATTGTATAGGCCTATTGTTTATCGTCCCTCTCGAGAAATTTTCACTCATATGGAGACGTCACTATTGCCGGTGAAGGGCTGTGCTCGGCGCTTACGTCCTTTGAATAAGGAGTGGTCTTTATCGTACCACACCTGCTGTGACACGGGGCCTCGGTTTTTGCGATTTAATTCGACAAGCAAGGGAAACTGAGGACCTATTCTAACTCGAAGGTGCATTTGCGAAACACTGATCTATGACTATAACCTCATATAGTAGCAAAGTAATTATGGTAACCAAAGAAATTAAAGTTATAGTATTTTTTTTTACAAGGAATAGGCTACTCATGTGAAGTGTAGAAAGCCCTACAACTAATTATTCAAAGGTTATGGCCAAAGTTGAAATTTTTTTAAAAGTAGGTCGTAAGATGAAAAATTATGGTACCAAATACCAAATAGAATCAATAATTATGAAAATTTTATTCCATCTTACCTCAGGAAAGATCGATCACTGAACAATTTTCCGAGGGCGTGGCCTTGCACTTGATCAATTTAGAATAAATTCGACAGTCGCAATTCATGCGACACACACCTAGCACCTTGTAGGCCTACATGTACTAGGCCTATATACATGTATCTACTTGCACTATCTAGATCGATATGATAGCCGCAGTCCATTTTTAAAATCTCGTTTGCATTCAAAAAGGACTGTAATGTCACTGATTCTCAGCGCGCAGGGCTCAACAGACGGTGTTTTTCAGACATAACTAACAATACATGTGTCATGTTGCAGGAGTGGATCCAGGAATTATCAGAGAACATATCTATTTCTTTCAATCAAGGGCCCTCAAAGGGCACCATGAAAATGCATACAACTGTATACATATATCAGCAAAGGAAAAGGAGTGATAACAAATTCAAATTCTTTATTGGCGCAACACATCAACAAGTAATGGTTAAACAAATAACAATAAGGATAGTAATATAATGATATGGCATAGAAAGATGGAAACAGGCAAATTCACTTCCACTTTTCTCGCTAAAATATTGATGTTTTCTGTCTTGAGCTTTTAATTTAAACAGATAGTGTTAGTTTTATACGAAAGCCGGAGAGGCTCATATTTGAAAAAGTAAAAAAAAAAACTCGTTATAACGAGTTAGTATCTCGTAATAACGATTTAATAGCTCGTTATAATTAGTTAATTATCTCGTTATAACGAGTTAAGTATCTGCATGGTCTAATTTCATGAATTTCAAAGAATTGTAAGGTTTTTTTTATGAATTTTCGCAATTTGTAACTTTGCTCTTTTTAATACCTGTTCCGTATTCATCATTGTTTTTATTTAGATTCTGAACGTCTGCAATATGATTTAGTTTATATATCCGCAATGTTTCTATCGCTAACCAAAGACTTTAACAAATTCACTTTCATTTCCATGAATAATTCAATTACAATGACTAACAAATTACTTGTAACGTAACATAATTCTTATCAAAATACAGTTATTTTCACAATATAGTGCCCGATTCAGTTTTTAACTGGACCCAATGAAAGCATATTTGTTTTTCAACCTGGCGAAGCAAGTACTCCGAAGAAGAATTCTGTTAACCACTCAGTAGCGTTCTGTGGTTTGATGAAGGTGGAGAATTTCAATTGAGGATCGTATCACTATATTTATACCATTACTTTCACTTTCACTTTGATCTACAGATATGAAACTACATAGTCTCTCTAAAACAGCTCGTTGCTTTTCCGTGGAACATCTTGTATACAATAGTAATCTATCGAAATATCGTATATAATTAGAGATTTTCAGGAAAAATAACCTGAAATGAACAGCTATTAGTATATTTTTCGGAAGAACTCTAAAGTCACCCCATTCCCTCTATTCAAACTCTCTAATCGTTTTTGCAAAATGCTCTTCATCCTCGTTTTCATCAGTTGTTGACAGTTTTTCTTCGATTCTGTTTCACATCTTGAGGATTTCAGATTCAAAAGTTCAAATGTTTTCTATGATACATTGATATGTAGATGTTTTAGAGTTTGGTTTTTTTTTTTTTTGGTTTTTTTTTTTGGCCGCATCCAAATCAATTGTGTGTACTGTTTTCCAGACTCAGTTTGTTTAATTATGACAGACATACAGTATTATAAAGATCTGCTTGAGTTTGCTGTTGTGTTCACTTAAAAATTGCCGGATCGTGGAGAAATTAATTATGTGATGTTTAAGGGCATACGAGACATTTTTTACATTTTCTCAAAAACCATTTTTTCATCTCCTCAATATGAAGAGTTTGTGTGATTTCCGAAATAGGCTTAAATTTCATATTGTAGTAATATTACCAAATAGTTTATATTAGCCTGGGTAGCATCTAACTTGTAATGTAAAGGTCCCGGGCTCGATACCCGATTGTTCCAAAGATTAACACAAAAGTACAACATTAGGGCAGACCTTGAATTAAACAACCAAGTCGACACTTTACTCATTCACTGAGTTATTTCTGTAGGCCTTACTCTAGTCATTAAACTTGATAAAATTTCCTTTACCCTAGTCGCGGGTTTGCTTTACCTAATCATGGTTAAATCTAACCTAACCGCTATATCGCTGTAATAGGCGCTGATCATTCAAATTTTATAGAATATTTACCTTCAACTATTTAGTTTGTTACAACATGAACCACCACTGTGCAATATATATTTCATATGTTTATATATTAGGTGCAAAATAACAGAAGCGTACTTTTCTGTCATCTTGGACTAGGGTAACGCACTTTACCCTAGTCCGTTTCTACACAGCGATTTTTTAAGATTAAGACAAGTAAAGATGAATGATGAAGACAATTTCAGGATTTTCAATGAGTGACTATTAAGCTATATTTGAAGTTTAGCATTTATATTAATCATAAGTTTATATTTTTGATACGAGATTTTAGTTCTTTCAGCAATTTAGCTCGTATCTCTGTATATGCTGTGCAATGTAATAAAAAAAAGTTCTTCATCTTCAATGACTTTGGTTTTGCAGGCATTAAAAAACTTGGAATGTTTGAATATCTTCTTTTTTTTTCTATAGCAAGCTCATGAGCACTTATGTAATTTTGCAGATCATTGACCTATCAAATCTATTTGTTGATTTATCAAAATAGTCTGCTCGTTTATTCATGTTATGTAATTTAATAAAAAGTGTTAACTTGTCAGAATTATGGATAATTGCGTTTGCAAAATTTGATCAATATTTCTTTGTTTAATAGAGTTGATATAAGGTTTTACATCACTATCTTTATTTAAGAAAATCCTAAACTATGTAAAGTTACATTAAATTTTTTTACCCATCGATTTGATATTTTAGTTGTTTGATATATTTTATTAATTAAGGATTCATTCTGAGTTTGATTATGATCTAAGAAGTTAACACAAGACTGTAAGACTGCATTAAATTAATTAAGTAAACGATCCAGGTCTGCTCGACATGCATCATCAGAAACTTTACAATTACATAACACATATCTGTACGTAACGTACAGAATCTCGACTGCAAAATTTATTGATTTCAACATATTATTGTTAATTAGACAAAAGGAGATACCAAGTCCAAGCTTAGATCACCAACTGATAATTACAAATGCCATACATTGTATAAATGACTATTAGATATTCATATGTGTAGAAGGATACAGAGAAAGCATGTCATCATAAAGTTTATCGCTTATATTGTTACAACTAAAAGTTTGTAGCAGAATTAAAACGACCATGCAGTGCCGTGAATATACTTCTGAACAAAAACGAATTTTCATATTTTCCTCTTTTGAAAGAGATTCAACACCTCACAATAACACAGGACGAATGTTGTTCATTTCTAATACTTTATCAAATTATGGAAAAATTTTAAGGATGAATTTATTATTTTTTCGTTAGATGGTGGAATGCGTAGCGCATGATGCAAAAGTTTTCCGTCTTTCTTTTTTTTCTCGTGGGAATTCCACGAACATCCAACGAAAAAATAATAAATTCATTCCTTATCATTTAATATTTTAAAACATTGGTTTGAATTGAATTTGCGAGTTATTCTTGGACTACATTCTATGTCATTTCGAGATGGGCGTGTAATTTGTGAATAGACAACTTTAAAAAAGAAAACTAAATCCGTTAGGCCTAATGGCGACTTCCACGAACTGTTGTTTACTGTTGAGCAAACGGGTTTCTTGTGGACTGAAGAATGCAGTTTTAAAAGGACGAGTTAGAGATAAGTCCTGTTGAGAGAAAATTGCAGGAAAAATTCCTGTGAAACTGGAATTAAGTGCAAAGTTCGATGTCGGTACTAACGGAAAGCGTGGGACACGTACATAATCAAGATGTGGGATGCCAGGTAGGGTTCTCTTGAGGGTTGTCACGGTTTCCAGGTGGACATGTGAGTGTTTCAGAGGGTTTTTCGAGCTTATCGGTGAATTCCTAAGGCTGTGACAGCTGTTGTAACGTCATACGGAAGCCTCGTTTCGTTGCCAACTCATAAACATATTTAATCCGAAATATCTGACTTTTTCCTGGCATTTTTTATGATTTTGATATTTACCGTGCCTGGCAGGATTATGGAAAAACATATTATGCCGGAGTTCGAAACCATAGTCGTTTTAAAGGGCTACAATATTGCAGTATATCATATACCTAGTAGTGTATCAGCCCTGATACACCTATCTTGGCTAGGGTGAGACAGCTGCAAGTAGGTAGGGCTGTCTCGCCCTAAGGGCCGAGATATCTCTGTCTCGGCCCGTTGTCAAGGGGCTGTCTCGCCCTCAAATTTCAAATGGCTATTTCTTCTTTAATCTTTTGAAATCTAACATAACTACATGAAAAAATGATGTTAGACACAATTTTTTTCATATATAATACTTTCTTCCACGACAAAATTTAATTTAAGCAGAAAAATTAAATAAAAACGTTTTTGAAAACAGCGCTAAATTGTAGCGAGTATCTAAGCAAAGGGGGGTAACCCAAGTAACAATTGTTTATTTAGAACAATAACACGTTTAACTTCATTTCAAAACAATCAACGTTCTAGGTGACAGAAAACAGTAGGAGGATTATGGAGGGTGATACTGAAGCATTTTCAGAAATCCCCGGTCCTAATGGAGATAAAATGTTAATTTACAGCAATTTTGATGTAGAAAACTGTTTTAAAACGATTTCTGAAATCTAAAATCCCGAGGACTTGGCAATAAAACGAGAAAAGTAGAACCATTATCTTCCGACGTATTTCAACGACTTATAGATGCTAAACAGATGGGAAACGGTAAAAAAAAAACTTACTTCAGTATAAGGTAACATTCCTTAAGCAAAGAAATAGCAGCATCAGATCTGTAAACATTCCCGTTCATACGATGACGCCACGTAAACAAAGTTCTACAACTCTTACAAATTATATGAAATATTGAAAACGGGCGAGTTTGGTAAATCCGAAAAAATAAATAAAAATCAGCAATGGAATAAAGCTACAAAACCCAGACTTTAGCATGTTTCACAATGTCAATAGTACTGGAAACGTAACCATTAAAGTAAACTCTCTGAAGGAATGAAATAGTCAAATATCGTTGTACAGTATACCATGTATTTATGTTTGGGTCAATGACCCCCCCCCCCCTCCCCCATTTAAAAAAAAAATGTTTATCAACTTGTTGTGTTTTAGGTATATGATATAAACAATATCACACTCTAATGTTGATCTCGGACCTGGGATTGCCCCTCGAGTGATCTCGGCCCTCGCCCTACGGGCTCGGGCCGAGATCAACTCTCGGGGCCAATCCCAGGTCCGAGATCAACATTAGAGTGTGATATTCTATATATCTCTGAGGCAGTGTGCGGTGTATCTGGTATTTGGGTTCGTGACATGAAGGAAGTTGTCGCAAGGTGCAAACTGGACTATTGTCATCCCCGGTTGAATAATTTAACTCTCAGCCCGGAATTGCAGAAGCCACAGGCCCCTGTATTTCTATCAATAAGTCGTTATATGATTGCTCAGAGTGATATATATATATATATATATATATATATATATATATATATATATATATATATATATATATATAAATATATATATCCAATAATAAAAGTCAAGAAACACAAAACTCGAATAACATTTCACTGTGAGCGCTTTCAGCTTTAATGCCTCTTCAGACAGTTATAAAATGAGATAATATTGCTAAGTAACGTCAACATATCACGACGTAAGTAATTGTCCTTTGTGACGTCATAATAAATTACACTGGTAGCGGTATAATACACACAATATTAGACAAAACTTGGAAATCAATTACAGAGTTCAGTTCAATGTAGTTTCAATTTTACACAGTTATTTTCTATTAAGTTTGGGATTAAACAATTTTATAAAGTATTCCTCCTTTGTAACACTGGAAATTTCGCAGTCATTATACATTTTATAAAATGGAAATATGTTGAAATCTCCATGACCACAATTGGCAAAATGTTCGGAACATGGCGAATTTCTGATACTTGGATCGCGAATTTGCTGCTTGTGGACGCGCACACGGGCGTTCAGTTTGTTGGTTTGTCCGATATAGTTTTCATTACATCAATCAATTCAATTTACTATTGATGTGAGTGATAAAGAACTACCATTTTTGGATCTCCGAATCATTAAGGATGATACCAATATAATCACGGATCTTTATTGCAAAGAAACAGATTCACATCAATATTTGGATTTCCATTCATGCCACCCTTCCCATACTAAACGTAACATTCCATACAACATGGCTAGACGGATATGTACAATAATTACGGATACTTCATTACGGTCGAAAAGACTGGAGGAATTGAAAGCATACCTTCGGCGACAACATTACCCGGAAAACCTCATTAATGACGGAATTACCAAAGCACGGAACACACCTATATCTATCTTAAGAAACTCCCGACACGAAGAAAACGATGTAAACAACGATATTCCTTTTGTAATTACGCATAACCCACGCAACCACAATATTTTTGGAACAGCTAGAAGATTTTTTCCTATATTAGAACAATCCCAAAATCTCAAAAACCTGATAAAAGAATCTCAAATAAAAAACAGCAGAAGACAGGCTCCTAATCTGAAGAGAATTCTAACGCGTGCCCGATTTACTACGGAAAATTCCAAATCCGTGCAAAAATGTGGTGATTCACGTTGCGGTACATGTAATCATCTAGAGGAAAGGCAGAGAAAAAATTCTTAAATGCGGCAAAAAATTAACACCAAATTCTAACATGACATGCAAATCCGAAAATGTAATATATTGAACTGAACTCTGTAATTGATTTCCAAGTTTTGTCTAATATTGTGTGTATTATACCGCTACCAGTGTAATTTATTATGACGTCACAAAGGACAATTACTTACGTCGTGATATGTTGACGTTACTTAGCAATTCACGCTTCCACTGGCGTCAGGGGAGTTGCGGTTATCATCTCCGCACAGCCAATCAGAATCGCGGAAGAATTGTCCGCCATTACCTCCGTCAAAACTTTTGATGACGGAGGTTTTGAGGTACAGATGTTTTAGCCTGATTACTTCGAGTTCTCATAAAATTGGTGGAATTGTGTGCATCGGGGAAATGCAACAGTGATTCACGTTACCCAGAAAGGATACTAGAAGTAATGTTTATCCCATTTCCAAACCCAAAATCACATAAAGATTAATGTTTACGTTGGATAAAGGCGTGCGGTAGGCCCCACAGTAAGAGCAGAATGGACCGGCACACAAAGTAAGTTAGTCTTAGCAGACAATTATGTATTAGTTAATAGTAATAGTTAAATCAGGGACTGATGATAATACATGCCCATGTCTTGTGTATACATGTACTAAGAGCTACAGGTGCTTGGGTTCAGGACCCCCCCCCCCCCCTTCTCCCGAATAACCTGCACGACTTGATTTAAATTATTTCTTGTTGAAAATCCTACTAATGCATGTCAACAATGTCATGCATACCCCAAAATAGCTCTTTTAAAGATTTTCCCCAATTGGATATAACAATTCGTGTAGCTAGGTTATTCAAGGGAGGGGGGGGGGTGTCATGAACCCAAGCACCTGTGCTAAGAGCTACACAATACTATTTTTTTTTTACTATAATATTATCTATTAAAAAGAATCCCCTATCTAAACTATCTTCATATCTAGGGTCAATTCATTTAATGTTTACACCAATATATATAACTATAACTAAATATGCAGTTTCTGGTCTGGTGTCTTAAATTTTCCTTGCTCAGCCATACATATCATAACATGACTGTAAGAGTGCCATATTCAAAGTTTTCGTTCCATGATTCCTACAATAGATCATACCAGGGGATAAAGTTCTAAAGTTTCAGTAATCAGACTAATTCCGTGGTCAAAGTTTTTAAATATCGATAGAATTTATGTCCATATATATTTTGTAATAAATGGTTTTAAATTCGAATTTAGATTTCATAATAATTCGAGCAAACTGAAATTTTATAAGTAGCTAATCAATTGTTGGGTGTAATGTATGCATAGGATCTTTCATGTAATAGGTCAGGTCACCTTTTAAAATTCCATGGCCCCTCTCAGCATCTGTTTTACTTCCAAATGCTAAAAAAATTGTTGTTGTTTCTTTATAGATTCATTGGATATACTTGTAACAGCAGCACAAGTCAGAATTTACAAGACCAGTTAACAGCAGCAGAAAATGCCTTTCATCAACAGAGCATACTTAATCATCACCTGCAACTCCAGTTATCAATGGAAGCCCAAGATTAACCCCACCAACAGGCCACCCCTTTTGACATTAACAGTACTCTACAGCAAGAGAGAAAAAAAACAGGGTTGTTTTTATATTATATCAATTTGAGACATGCCACATTTTGTTCTTTGTTAGAGTTTTTTTTTTATATACATCTGAGCAAATTCCCCAGTGTTTTAAAAAAGGAGGGACATAACAAATATGACAAAACAATCGCAGTTGTTATTAACACTGATGAGGCTGAGACATAATTTTGAAATCAAGGACTTGGCATCAAGATTTTGTATTTCAACACAGTGTATCAGTGATGTATTCTGTGCCTGAATTGACCTTATGTTGTGTTAGGTTGTGTTTCAATATAGTCCTATAGGAATGATATTAACAACATGACAACTGAATAAAAGCTCAATTCCCAACAACCATCGCTATCATTGATTGTGCAGAACGGAAATCACAGAAACCATCTTTAAAACTGCAGTTACAAATTATACATTCTGACTACAGATCAGCTACAACCTAAAGGGGACTTGTGGATTGTGATCCTTTAGGGGACACAATGGAAACTAGCTGTATGCTAATTTGTGTTATCTTGGATAAATAAAGGCTATTATTATTATCATATTTGTTAGTGAATTATTTACTGGATCTATGTCAGATGTTGCTGTTACAGGGAATAGTGGATTTTACAAACTCCTTTGTTAACTGATGGTGGGTTGAATTATTCTGGAAGGGGAATTCATTTTGGCAGACAAAGGTTTCACGATATCCAAAGAACCAGGGGAAATATGTCTGCACCTCTGTATCTCTGTCGGTGTATTCCCACCAGTTAGCATATGTATATATATGGAGACATCAATAAAGTTGGATAGTTTGCACCCTACTAACTCTTGGGCAAAACCCAGGGTTGAAGAGAAAATTGTAGAGCATGTGAATTCATTGTGTACTACTTGTATACAATGTGAGGAATTTATTTAAAATGATAAACATTTTATAAGAGAGTAAATTTATGTCTAACTTTGGGAAAACTTACATTATGATGAATATAAACTAGTAGATTACTTAAATTTTCCTTCGAAATGTGTGAATGCTCACAACTAAGAAAATGTAAGAATTTGTGCAGATTCATTGACAATTAAAATAGACAGATATTGTAAACCATTTATTCTTAAAGAACAATGATTATTCCATAGTTTTGAATTATTTGTTGAAAATAAAAAAAACCATGTGGTACTTAATTTATTGTCCTATTTATGATAAACTACTCCTTTAACTAAGTATTATATTGTGTTGCTGATCCTATGTAATTACAATATGTACTATAGTACAAGAGGTTGGGTAACTAATTAAAACAGATGTTTTACGAACAGGAAATTGTTTTTGGTCCGAGTCTTTATAATATTCTTGTTTATAATCCAAGTTTTCTATTGTGTGTCATTTAACATATTCTTGACTGTACTGTCAAAATGGTGATGTCTGTCAAACATTGTACACATTCTTTCTGTTGATTTACAAGTTGTTGTTTTTTTTTTAAATAGAAATAGATATTTAGGTGGACGTGGAATAAAAACTTGGAATGATCTAATTAACCCGTTACCATTAAAAAAAAATATGCATGTAAATATCTCAATGTAGATATCTAGATCTACAATATCCATTCAAGTATAATATAACTGAAGTTGAACATTTAATGGAAATCACAGATGGTATTTGAGCTGCAATGTAAATTCTTGATAATACTTAACTGTTTTTCATAAGTAAATCATAAATAATAGTAAAATAAAAGATGCAAAAGCAAGCAAGCAGATGAAACATTTTATTGAACCGGTCAACGCAGCATATATGATATAGTTATTCAGTTTCAACCGAACAACAAACATCGTCAATTCCGTAACAAAACAATTATTCAAAACTCGGAAAACGTTTCGTGATTAACCCAACTGTGTATGAACAGTAAGCATCGATGGCAGCCGAATCCTGCAATTCGATGGTTAGACGATGTAGTGTTTCTTTACTTCAAATGCAGCGAAAGCATCTAGCGCTAACAAATAAGTTATAATTGCTGTTTCTTCCGCGTTTTTACCCACTGAAATTATGTGAACATAACCTTCTCTGAAGTATGTCAAACCCTTTGACGGACTTTTCTGTGAAAATTCACGAGTAAACGAGGCGATTGGAAAGGTATCCTGTATAAGATCGAAATCGCCCGCCATGTTGTTTACATAAGTTGACGGAGTCTGAAAACATGTAACGTTCGTTGTCATCGGTGGGCGGGGCATGGAAGAGTGAATATTATTATACCTCAGTATGAGAATGCCATGCAACGCGTAATCTCATTGGTCTAGACGGTCACGTGCCAGGGAGGACAAAACTTCATATCTCCCTCTCAGAGATCATATTTCCCTATCATATTTACCCCCTCAAACTCCCCGTCGAGGCCTCATTACGTCACTTACGAATAGACCTCTCCTATGTGACCCAGCACAATATACAGATTTGTATATTGTGAGTCCGCGATTATCACGCAGGCAAATAACACTAAAGAAGTAGTTCGCAGTTAAAAGTTTGAAGATATTGATATTAAGAGCATTGATATAAAAGTATGGATTTTATTTTAAACATAAAATGATCAAAAGACCATTAAAAAGTAGGGAGACTCTGTTCGAATTATTGTGTAAAGTAATGAAATTGATGTTTACGTTCTTGTTTTGAAAGCTGTTTACGTTTGACGTTATGTTTTTTCGTCATTCTACAGTGACGTCGCAGTATACGCGGCCTAAGAAATCGCTATCCCATAATGCCTAAGTGGAAGAGTTTGGTTTGTGAGCAAACGAACTCTGGTGGAAGTTTGATTTACCCCTTGGGCAGTCTCGTGCATTTTCCATAAATTTAACGTCAAGGTAGACGAAGTATATTGTGACGTCACAATAAGTCCGAGTCATTCTACTTTCATAGTTCGTAAGGCACAAAATATGCGGGTCTCTGATACACAGTTGAATGCATGGTTTTGATTGATACAAAACGAAGCAAGTAAATCAGCATTCAAGGAGAATGGAAATACAAAAACTGGTTATCATATCTGATTATCACTGTATTTCGTTGTTTGTACCTTCTACTGTAATACATTGACGGCGCGGTGTTACCGTTAGGACGATCTCAGCTACATACAATGTATATAGATGAGCGGATGAGCGGACTCCAATTTTAAATGCACTTTTGAGTCTTGCTTTGTTTCGGTATAAGAAACAATTTATTGCATGACTGTTCGGGAGATATGAAGATTTATTCACCCAAGAAAAATCATATTTCCCTCGGGCGTTGCCCTCGGGAAATATGATTTTTCTTGGGTGAATAAATCTTCATATCTCCCTCACTATCATGCATAAATGTATATTATCTCATTTTATAACTGTCTGAAGAGGCATTAAAGCCGAAAGCGCTAACAGTTATTCGAGTTTTGTGTTTCTTGACTTTTATTATTGAATGTATTTACTGTATCAAATACCGAATTCTTTATTTACAAACTATATATATATATATATATATATATATATATATATAAAACCCTTGTGGCAGAAGCAGACGTGTGTTGTTATATTTGGGGGGGGGGGGTGTCCTGAAATAGCCATGTTTATTTCATTTTGCATAATTAATCATTATTTATATTTGATATCTGTTTGTTTTTGTTTAATAAATTTATATAGATCGATAAAATTGTTAAATCTTTCTTTTCAGGATTCCCTAATCTATATATAAATTAGCAACCACCACCCATTTTTTTTAGAAATTACCCAAAACAATAAAAATTAGGTGTAATTACCAATTTTGAGTATGCTGATTTCAAATCTGGATTCCTTTTACTCCAATTTCTTACAGAAAATGAGGTATAGTGTCTTAAACACCCCTACCGTCAGGTTGCCAAAAACGGAAAATGTTTCATTTCGCATCAAAAAGTGACCCAACTTTATTTCTTGAAACACCATTACCCAAAACAATAAAAAGCAGGTGTAATTACCAATTTTGAGTATGCTGAATCCAATTCTGAATTCCTTTTACTCCACTTCCTTACAGAAAATGAGGTATAGTGTCTTAAACACCCCTACCGTCAGGTTGTCAAAAATTAAAATGTTCCATTTCACATTAAAAAGTGACCTGAAAGTTATTTCTTGAAATAAGGCATACAACAGAAAAGGAAAACAATTAATACTGAATTGTTCCATGAACATTCTTAGTTGTTTTGGAAAGAATATATATCACCTCTGGACTTCACAGATACAGGAAAGGAAGAGGAATACGGAGCGGATCAACGATCTTAAAAGTAATCAGATTGGGCCATAGCCTAATGAACTGATGAACAGGAGCTAAAGTAAAATTAATAGGAAAACTGATTTATTAAACATCAGCAAGTCTTTTCCGAGAACTTCTGGTAGAGTTGTCGAGGGGGGGGGGGGGGGGAGGGGAGGCTGAGTTGCATCATTATCAGAATTTACCGAAACAGTGGACTCTCTGGCCAGTCGGGAGGCTGAGTGGTATCAAAATCTATTATTTATCTATTTTTATTTTTTCAAAATTCAGAAATTTAAAAACTGCATGATCAGATTTTTTTGTAACACTAATAATTAATGTCCCTTTATTGCGATGACTCTTCAAGTACAAACCATGATATTAAAAAAAATGACATGAAACAATAGAGAAATAAATAAATAAATAAAATATTTGTAAGTTACTTTATTTATCTGTTAGTAAGTCACTAATTAAGTGTAACTAGTGGCAGTGCAACTTGCAAGTGAAAATTGCATCATCGGTAGCTTATGACCCCTTTTGTTTTGTCTTGTAATTAATATTGTTGAAAATTTGGCAAATACCTCACTTTTCTTTAAACGTTAAAAATCCAGCTAATTCAGTGAGGAAGAAATGTCACTACCATATTTCGAATTTCCTCTAGACTATATCAAATTAAATACCGCACTGCTATCAATCACATATTGACACTGGTAGGGGTATGGGGACCTGGGCTGTGAGTGTAATGGAAAAGATTCTGATGAAAATAAAGATTCACTCATCATTCAGAAATGTATAAACATTGTATTATTGTATACCACCGGTACGTTGTGAGTACGTTAATAATGGGAGTTATCTTTTCTTGGATATCTAAATTAATCAAATACTATATGAACACGGGCAATTATCGTCCATGTTTGATCTCAGTATAATTTATTCATGCATAAAATGTATTAATATGTCACTCTTTGTTGCGTATTTCACCGTTAAGTAAATGTTTACATATACTCGCTCTGCTTAATCGCTTCAATCTCAAGGGGATTTTCTGGAATGTGCCTAATCACGTGAGATACGCTAAATATAGCTATTTTAGATCCGAACGATCAACTTCGCATCATTCGTAGGTTCTAGGTTTATCCATACTAGCCCGTAAAAAATAGGGTGGAACCTCGTCCCACTTTTCCTGTAGAAATAAAAATAGAACATGACGCGCCACCTAGCGAGCGTGGTTGTTGCTATATAAATACGAAGCACCCAGAGGACTCCCCAACATTCCAATAGAAAGTAGTTCCGGTCATTTATTTTATTTTTTTCGTTGGATACAATATTCCAATAATTTTTCAACCAATGAAAAAGCGTGTAACATGTAAAATTTAATGATTCGCATTTACTGTAAACAAAAAAGAAATGATAGGCGTCAAACTTAAAAACCACATTCACAGTTTATACTAGGACTAATATATCATATCTATATAAGCCAAAACTCAAACTACAGCTATGCCTTAATTTTGTACTAATTATATTTTTATATATACTTATATTATTTTACTACAGCAAAGTAACGGAGTGCTTTCTTTATACTTGGAAGTATGAGTGGGTTTTATTTAAATGACATTTTTATTTCCCAGACCTATCACTACATGTATAACATCACAAATAGACCAAACGATAAAAAAAAAAGTGTAGAAAGCTGCCAGGGATGGGGCCCTGACTAAGCTCCACTAAATAACAATATCATGTACATGCATTCCCTATTACATCTCGCAGGATGTAGAAGAAAAAAATAAGAAAAATACAAGATTATATAATCATATGCGAACAAAGTTATACAAATATAAATACATTATTTCTAGAGGATATGAAAGAATTCCGTGACAATTACCCAAAGGGCCCTTCTCACACTCCAAAAAGTTCATTTTGACCCTGGGTAGTCATGTAAATGGGAAGGCAAATCATTTCCCTTTACTTTATTTGTACATGATAAAAACAAGTATGCAATATAATTTGTAATATAAATATATAAGGTTAAAAAAATTTACAATGCTATCAAGAATATGTGAAAACGATACCTTGTTAAATCTTTTGTATACAAATACATGTACATTGAATTCAAGGATTTACATGATTTTGAATGTCATATGTTTTGTATTCTATAATACATTTTATATTTGTAAATTTTACATGCAATTGGTGATAAAAGATTATTTAAAAAGATTGTTTTCTCATTGATTTCCCCCCAAACAAACAAGAACAATGTTTTTCCATGAAACTTGAAAATTCAATGTTTTCTCAACAATTTTCCAAATTTCACAAATATTTTTACATTTCAGTACCAGATGCTCATTATCCTCTTTTTCCTTACATAGTGAACATAAATCTTTATCAGTATCTTTCCATTTCTTTAACATAACTCGGTTGCTGGTTAAATTGTTCAACAACTTGTAATTGATCGATTGATTGATGTTTTTCCGCCACACTCAACAATTTTTCAGTTAATCAGCAATGTGGGTATCAAAAATATACATATGCGAACATTTTCTTGTAAAACAAAGGAAAACCATCCATTATTTCATACTACATTGTATTTGATATTAGTTATATTAGTATTGCTTAAATAGTCAAAATCATAATTATTTTCCAAACATATGCTATTATATGAATATATTGCCCTCGGGGAATGTGATTTTTCTTGGGTGAATAAATCTTCATATCTCTCTCACTATCATGCAATAAATGTATAATATCACTCGTTGTCAAGTACTGTAACCCGTTGCTAGATACTATCATCCTGGAGCGCATGCTTTCTGTTCTCAGAGGTTAACAATATATATTTTTTCAAATGCTTCTCGACCAATCAGATTCAAGTATTTTACATAAAAGTATAATAATCACAAAATGGTATAATCTATTTCTTTTATTTAATATTTTCTTAATTTAATTTTTGATAAAATATCAACAACTCCAATGCCTCCACTAATGACAGTTCCGATTAATGTATTTCTTTTTATTCTATCTCTTTTATTCCAAATGAAATTGTAAATAAATCTAAGTCTTTGAATGAAGCTATATATATAACTTTAGATATTGCGAGACTATTAATTATCTTTATCATGGCCAATATATACACTTAATGCTTTTACACATGAAACATTTACATAAACATTATGAATTTTCTTAAATCGGTTTTTAAAGGTCCAGTTACTATGCATTCGGTTTTTGACATATTTAATCTCATACCCGAAATATAACTAAAATTATTTATCACCTCGAAGACCTTCTTTAAAGACTTTTCATTTTCCATTGGAAGGGTAGAATCATCTGCATGCTGTATTATCTTAATGTCTTTTTCCATTCCTTCTTTTTGAAACCCATGTATGCTGGGGTTGTTTCTTAATGAAATTCCTAATATTTCAGCCACAAAGAGAAACAAGATTGCCGATACTGGACATCCCTGCCTTATGCCCCTATGCATCATGCAAGTTTTGGATATCCATCCATATTTTTTTTTATTCTGAAGATTACATTTGCATGTAAAACTTATACGGTAAGATTTGAATCCATTTAATCAAATTTTCACCAAAGTTAAATCTTTTCAGTACTTCAAACATAAAATTCCACTCAATCGAATCAAAAGCTTTCTGAAAGTCTAAAAATGAAAGTATAAGTTATTGATTATTTTCTTTGCAATAATCAAAAATGTCTAAAATTAATCTTGCATTTAGTGCGATATTTCTTCCTTTTATATAAGCTGTTTGATTTATTGATATCAAATCATCTAGCAGTTTTTGTAAACGCTTGGCAAATACGAAAGCTATTATTTTATAGTCTGTGTTGGTAAGGCTAATGGGTCTATAATTTCATAGGTTTTGATCGTCTCCTTTCTTATACATTAATGTAATCAACGATA
This sequence comes from Ostrea edulis, assembly GCF_947568905.1. NCBI lineage: Eukaryota > Metazoa > Mollusca > Bivalvia > Ostreida > Ostreidae > Ostrea > Ostrea edulis. The sequence continues at coordinate 59,433,728 of NC_079170.1, read as the reverse complement.
ATCTCTGTGTAAAAGACATTGTATTTAAATCAAAAATACTTTGTAAAACACAATAGATGTTGAGTGTTTTGAAACTGCTAACTGATATTGTTTCCCATAATAGGTATGTCCAAGGGTCCGTGTTTGTCCAACTCTTTATTATATATTGTACCACGGTTATTGTAAAGATCAAAGGAATGCTGCAGTCATTATTCTGCGATATACCTTCATACGTAATAACTGATTATGAGAAAATTGATACAAATCTCGCCTGCACTTATTGTTTTTAACTGATAATTCAATTATATAATCATATATCAATAAATGTATATCTTATAAAACAAATCTTTGAATGACTGAAGATCTTTGCTATTCAGTATAAATCAATAGTCTGCATTCTAAGATCGATCCAAATGTAAACAAATACATTTTTATGTCGATGCACACACGGTTTTTTTGGACTGTGCAATCACAGCAGTTGAAATATTTAGTCAACATCAAACTAAATGCTTAATATATTTTTCAAAATAGATCTACACTGTAGTATACCCTACCATCTCACTTTTTCCATCATCAAACAGTCCGTTTCGGAAAATGCCATGACCTCATGGTGACCTAATTCGTAGATGTATAGGTAAACTACCGACTCGGGTATTTTTGTGCCGTTGCAGAATAGGAATAAAGTTCTTGTTTTCGTGTATATTGCTGGACTAACGCCTCGGCTTTTATATTTTAAAACAACATTTCTCGACCTCGGAGGTTATCCTGCAATATACACGAAACGAGAAATGTTGTTTCGTTGTCGTTGTTCGTTGTCGTCACCTTTCATGAGATTGGTGACTGTTCGTTATCTTCGCCTTCCATACTATATATCGAGTTCCATCTGCGAACAGCTTGTAATATGAACGATTTATCAAATATTTCCAATTTCCTAAACGGTGGATTGTAATCTGAAGAGTTGCTTCATGATTAGAAGCGATATTTGGGATAGATGGGACTATATTTTTTCACATAAACTGGAAATAATTTGTTGTAAATATTATTCATGGTCAACGGATTAGTCCCGTCATGCCTTTTATCAAGTGGTTCATACCCTGTTTTTAGTACAAAACATTTCTTGGAACTATTATTGAAAAACCTGTAATAATTCTTAATGCTGTTGATTTCACCTGCTGAATTTTTTCAGCATCTTGCACGGTACAGCCAGACCAGAGTTGAACTTCATATTGTACTAGCTGTTATCTTATAAAGGCGGCATGTGTCTATATACTTTAGAAAGTGTTTTTCATGTTACAGAAAAATTCAGCTTTTTGAGAAGTCCTATTTTCTTTTACATGTAGGCTTTGTTTATAATTTCATCAATATAGTTTGATGAGCATAGAAATTCATTATGAACGTCCATTGGTTTTGTGAATTTATAATTTTTCATAAGTGTAGATGCATGTATAGAAAGTATAAAGATAATAATAAGAATGATAATGATAAAAAATCTCAGCAAAATGTATGTAAAAAACAACTTAAATCCCAATGGAAATGAAATGAAAATAAAATATGATGAGAAAGTCAATATCATGTAATCCATGTATTGTCTTCTTGAGTGTTTGTCATTTGAAACAGTCAATAAGAATTCTCTCTATCTCTCAAACAGTCAATAAGAATTCTCTCTATCTCTCAAACAGTCAATAAGAATTCTCTCTATCTCTCATACAAACAGTCAATAAGAATTCTCTCTATCTCTCAAACAGTCAATAAGAATTCTCTCTATCTCTCATACAAACAGTCAATAAGAATTCTCTCTATCTCTCAAACAGTCAATAAAAATTCTCTCTATCTCTCATACAAACAGTCAATAAGAATTCTCTCTATCTCTCAAACAGTCAATAAGAATTCTCTCTATCTCTCAAACAGTCAATAAGAATTCTCTCTATCTCTCATACAAACAGTCAATAAGAATTCTCTCTATCTCTCAAACAGTCAATAAAAATTCTCTCTATCTCTCATACAAACAGTCAATAAGAATTCTCTCTATCTCTCAAACAGTCAATAAGAATTCTCTCTATCTCTCAAACAGTCAATAAGAATTCTCTCTATCTCTCATACTCTTTTTGAGAGTTTACAGTAATTTTCGCCAAGTCTGTCTCCCAGACTGAGATAGTCGAAATTGTTTGTATCGTCTACCACATGCCCATGGTTAACATCTAACGCATGCCCATGATTAACATCTAACGCATGTCCATGGTTGACAACTAACGCATGTCCATGGTTAACATATAACGTGTGCCCATGGTTAACATCTAGCGGATGACTATCTGTCCCTGTCTGAATCATTCCAATTTGTTCATAATGATCTACATGTATATCTATCTCATCAACAAACTCGGATTTGTTTGCGGCTTTTGAAAAATTGTTGCACAGATTACTGTTTTGACAAGATGATGAAGCTTGAGATCTCGACAGCACTTCTAGTATTTGGTCAGCATTCTGAAAATGAAAACAAAACATTCCCAAGGTATTATGTGTACAATCTTCACATTCAATATTGATTGAAATAATATATTGATAATACCAAATCATCCTGTGATGTGTCACCATTGACTGCATTCTGCACAGCTTCTGGACTAGTACTTTCTGTAGACTGACTTTGGCATGTTCTCCTGGAATGAAATAAGAAATCTACACTCATATAGTTGTGTTAGCTCCTATTTTGTATGTGGAGAAATGCAATAACGGATTTACTTATAATTAACTTTCATTTAAAGTACTACACTAGTGCAGTGGGTATCAGGAGAACCCGTACCCAGGAGAACTCGTACCCAGAAGGTTGGGTACGTGTTCTCCAAGAGAAGTCGTACCCATCAATATCTGGGTACCAGTTCTTCTGGAGAAAAACTTTGTCATTTATCAAATAGAAATGTGGGTACAAGTTCTCCTAGAAAAAACTTGTCAATTGTATTATAAAAATCTGTCTACGAGTTATCTTCTCCAGGAAAACTCTTACCCAAACTTAACTTACGACCTGTGTATACTAATAATAACTAATTATTAGTAGTATACTGAGGTCGTAAGTTATTTACAGAAACAAGTGCCTGTGACGAGTTATCCTGGGTACGAGTTCTCCAGAAGTCCTGCAGTGCACTGTAAAAAAAAAATCGTTTTAGGTCAATAATGCTTTATTACACATTTGTGAAACAGTTTTTTACGCGTTTTCATCTTAAAACGTTTTTCAATGCTAAACATGTTTACAAAGGTATTCTTTTTCTAAACACATAATACGCCAATGTGTTTTTAAGAAATAAACATTACATGTTTAAAATCATCCTTTGATTCCATTTGATTCACTTATAGTTAAAGCTTCGTGTTGCTATTATGATAATTTTTACCTGCATAAATCCAAAGAAACTGACATCCTGTATCAACATCAGCAATCAAATAATGAAATATTGTACTAAGATATATGAAGAATTGCGACAGTGTTTTCCCCTATAATAGGTCTAAAACTTCATTGTTATTTCGGATTTCAAACATTTCGGTTGAGCATCACTGAAGAGACATTATTTGTCGAAATGCGCATCTGGTGCATCAAAATTGGTACCGTATAAGTTTTACATTCATAATTTATTTTCGAGCAGTAAAATTGATACACACATGTTTATACACAAATGTACTTCCTACAGAAATGCAAGTTTACATAATCCAGCATCTCATCAATATATTGCATGTATATCTGTTTAATAGACAACATAATTTACTGTATTGAAGTGTTTCTATTTAGACACTATTTTCCAAAAGATATGAAACAGAATTGTATTGTTCGCGGTCGTTTTCTAATAAACTGTGTGTCTTTGTCTTTCGCGTTGGACTTTGGCACTGACTTAAAAAACAAAATACACACAAAAGAAAAACAAGCAAAAAATGAATAACGGTCCCCATATATATACTTGCTATTTTAGCACGTATTTACGTAGGAGGCCATCCCATTTTCTATATTTCCATTTGTATGAAAAACTGTTAATTACAATGTATGCACTTATGGTAATTGTTTTCATCATTTAAATAGAATGATAAGTTTGGGACCTTTATATATCAATATGATGAAGTCGTTTCAACAATATGTATACATTTGTTTAGTAGGGGAAAAGTAGAAAATCATTCTCCTGCCTAGTTTTGGGTTGTCCACCATTGTGTATAGGTTTCATCCCAGTATGGATGACCACTAATTTCTTCCTGTAAAGTGGCGCGAATTACATAATTCCTTAAAAATGTTTACACCCTAAACATGGCTAGATTACTATGCTCATCTCAGAGCCAGATTAAAACCCAGTAAGATGAACACGTTTAAAATCCACACGCCTTCAAATAGGACATGTTTTGTTAGTGTCGTGATTTTAAATGTTTACCGAACAACTAATATCAATCGTATATGCATTTTTACAGTATCCGGTATATTGATAGACTGTCCCTTAAAATTGACACTGATCAGCGCAAGGAAATCCGAAAATGAATTCACGTGCCATGTAATGCTCCTTTTCCATTCATCACGTGAATGCTACCTGTTGTCATATATTAAACAAGATAAGATATAACTGTTGATACATTCAAAACGTTTCTTATACCGTGCAAACCTGGAAAACCAAATGTCTATTTCCCTAGTCATTCAGTTAAAACTTTTTATGTCATTTATCGAACTTTCTTAAACATATTAAAACTGTAATATCTCCGACATTTCTTGAAAACAAATAATTATCTTTGATAGAAAAATACATGTAATACTACGATTGAGGACAAAATTATGAAGCCTTGAATGATATTTCAGTCATTTTGTATTGGAGTGATAGTTTGGGTTATGATATTTCAGTCGTTTTGTTTTGGAATGACAGTTTGATGGTATTTTAGTCGTTTTGTTTTGGAGTGACAGATTAGGTAATGATATTTTAATCGTTTTGTTTTGGAGCGACAGTTTGGGTAATGATATTTTTGTCCGTTTTGTTTTGGAGTGACATATTGGGTAATGATATTTCCGTCGTTTTGTTTTGGAGTGACATTTTGGGTAGTGATATTTTAGTCTTTTATTTTGGAATGACAGTTTTGGGTAATGATATTTCCGTCGTTTTGTTTTGGAATGACAGTTTGATGGTATTTTAGTCGTTTTGTTTTGGAGTGACTAAAATCTGGAAAACAATTTTATCTTCCTTGTAGAACGAGAAAGGTCTTCATTTCATTCACCGGGAGCGATTATATTTACTCTCTCAATTCAATGTCACTTCATTTTAAACTTCCATTGACAAAATGTAACAAATAAATGCATCTAAAGTCATGAAATACGTGTACATAACATGTTTGATGGTGTTGAAATCAAATAGGACTTATTCATTTAACATGTAAACTGAATTAATTCGAACATAATCTTCCCTCAAGTCCATTGATATATTTGCTCTAAACCATCAATATCCAAATGGATCTTTATTTTTTATGCATATCATTATGTCATGTCCACGGTCGAATTGAATATCAAACTCAATATATATACATATACTTTATATATATCTTACCAACTAAGTATTGACTTTAAACAAACACCCACGATTACTCCAGAGACAAGGCAAATGATCCCTACAATTATGGGCGGTCCATGCTTTCTGGCGCTCTTTTCGTCGCAATTACCAGACTCTACAGCCAATTCAATAAAAATAATTATAGCTTACCTAGTAATGCAATACACAATTCAATGTGTTATGTAACTTGAAATAATTTAAGATGCAATCCATTCATGTGTGCATGTAACAATCTGCATACTCACTGTTCGCTCGATATTGTTTAAAATCATCCATATCTATAAATAGAAACATTGTTTTTTAATAATATTAAATCCTTATTGATCTTTGATTTCAACCATATTTTGGAGAATTCGATTACTACGGATTTAGACGATCACTAGAAATTCATTCTATGACAAAATAAACATACCACGTGCACATTCCTTGCACTTCCGTTTCCTGTCTCTAATTATACACACGACAGAATATGATGTACCTCTTGCATCGCCACCGCAGAAAAACAATCGAGAGTTTTTGATGAGATGAGAATTCTTGTATGTGATATTTAGACTTAGGTATACATGCCATGAACTGTCATTGGAGTGAACATTTGATTTCTGGGATGTCAGCGTACAACACTGGGTACACTGTGAATCTGAAAGAAAAATATTCTGAAGTTCAATTAAATGAAACTGTCAATGGATCCATCATGAATGCTTGTTCGTCATCTAGCGACGTCACCATTAGCTGTAGTAGAGCTACAAATTTCGACCTATGCATGAAACTTATGGCCGTAACAGTGAGTTCTTTATCGTGTTCTCTGGGGTTTTTTAGGTCATGTGCCAAAGACCTATGACATTTAGAGGGGGCAAAGGTCACTACCTATGTTGAACTTCTTAATTTGCACAACGAAATCCCTAACCGCAAAACATTAGATCAACCATGAAAACATTGGACTACATCAAATTAACATTATACTACATGTACATGAAATAACATTATACTGCATGAAATAACATTATATTACATGAAATAACATTACGCTACATGAAATTAACATTATTACTACCGGTACATGAAATTAACATTATTACTACCGGTACATGAAATTAACATTAGATTACATGAAATAAGATTATACTATATGAAATTAACATTATTACTACATGAAAATAACATTATACTACATGAAATTAACATTATACTACATGAAATTAACATTATATTACATGCAATTAGCATTATTGCTACATGAAAATAACATTATACTACATGCAATTAACATCATCCTACGTGAAATTAACATTATACTACATGAAATTAACATTATACTACATGAAATTAACATTATACTATATGAAATTAACATTATTACTACATGAAATTAACATTATACTACATGAAATTAACATTATATTACATGCAATTAGCATTATTACTACATGAAAATAACATTATACTACATAAAATTAACAATATACTACATGAAATTAACATTATTGCTACATGAAATTAACATTATACATGTACTACATGGACGTAACACTTTACTGTAATGTATATAGTTAGAAGTGCATGTACCTTCATGCACGTCCATTTGATTGGGTGACTATGAAGACTATTTTGTTTCAAAAACAAAGTACGAAGGGAACACATGCATGTGAACATTTCTCAAAATACATTTTTCCAAATTTTAGTACACCCACCCTCTTAACGAATGCTTCCTAAGTGGCAACGAAATATTAAATTTCCTATGAAAGTCTTTCTCTTTCTCTCTCAGATACTAGTCGTATGCCGACAAAGCCGCTATCGTGAGACATGCCCTTACAAAGTAGAGTAGAAGTTTCCTTGTTTTCCCAGCAATTGTACAGAATACGAAAATTCTAGCGCACATTCAGAGCCAACAGCAGTTGGGGTAAAACATTGCATAAAATTGAAGCACATTCCTGCAAGAACCAACTGACGTACAGGTCATACGTATTTCAAAATTCAAAACAAAGAAAATTGAAGTAAGAATAGAAGCAAGAGGCCTACATCGCGCACCTCAGACACCTTGCACCTATTGTTGTTCAGGTATTGTGATTTTCAAAAGATTTTTAAATCTTTATTTCCATTTTTGATTTTGATCTCATATTGTGGGCCCTAACTAGCTCCGACGTCCCTAAATATCCCCCAGGGGGTTATGATTTGAAAACGTTTGAATTCGCACTGCTTGGAGATGCTTGTATCATGGCCCTGTGGGTTTTTTTACACGAAGAATTCTAAAGCTTTTCCATGTACATTCGCATGTAAAAAGTTGATCCCTATAGTGGTCCCACCCTACCTCGGGCCATAATTTGAACAAACGTGAATCTGCGATACCTGGGAATGCTTTCATCCTGTTCCTCTTGAGTAGGAAATTTTTTAAGTTTTTTTCCTACGGTAATCTGCCTGTAAACTTTGATCCTAGGTAGAAGCCTTCCCAACCCACGGAGGCCAAGATTTGACGAAACTTGAAGCTACACTATATCAGGAAGTTTTCATGTAAATTTCAACTTTTCTGACCCTGTTGTTCTTTCAATCACCCCGACTTTCATCTTTTCTTAATGATCTCCCCTCAGAAGAGAGCATGGTCCTTCATTTGAACAAACTTAAATTTCCTTTACCCAAGAATGATTTGTGCTAATTTTGATTGAAATTGGTCCAGTGTTTCTGGAGAACATAAAAATGTGAAACCTAACAAACAGACAGACGAAAAAAAAAGTGATCAGGAAATATCACTTGAGCTTTCAGCTCACATAAGCAACAATATCAATTCCGATGAAAGTTTATGACCTCATGCAACAGGTATCAACACTACAGCAAACATGAAAATCATGTCACACAATAAATTATCTTTAAAAACGTCATGCGTATACCGTACTGCCAGCTATAAATACACTAATTGCTAGATCTCTATTATACATAAAAGATGACGGCAACGAACAACGACCAATCCCACGACTCCCACAGGCAATACAATACATATATAGCCACCAATGTTGGTTATGTATGACCCATACCTGCTATGGTCGCTACGTCAATTGAACAATTCTTCCTCATCAGCATCTCTTCAAAATCTATTGCACTTTGTAGATTTATGGACCTATTGCGATATCAAATAAAATATAGCTTAGAAAAGTAATATTTTTATGTTCTAACAAGAAACGAAGAATGATGATTTAATGTACCTAAGAAAAGTAAATTAGATTCATCGAAGACGAAAATAAATAAAATAGGTACGTTTGCAGTTGTTGTCTAGTCTTCAAGATAAGGCAACTGTGGACAATGAAAACTATGAGTACAAGATTTGTCGGGCAGTTATCCATTGAGGAGTTCGTTCTGAAATTATAAAAAGATAGTTTTATCCACATGCTCTCAGCGTTTTTATTAAATATATATAGCAAAATATATCTTCATATAAACAAGCAATTCACATGGTACATTGTTTATCACGCCATCACCTTGGTTTTCTTCTTTACCAGCTGCGTCGCTTGCAATTTTCAACGGAAAGTTCGATTCAGTATTTAATTGTGCAAATGATACTTCCCTTCCTGATGCCTGGGCGGGAAAATAAGGGAGAGGAACTGAATGCAAGGTTGTGTGCAATAAAAGTCAGACACAATTGTGTGGATTATAGACAAGCTAGCATAAAGAAGTTTAGTAAATCTATTGTAACGTATTTACATTAAATTCTGGGATCGTACCTGGTCAATTCCAGGATTTGTGGTATTCAACAATAACTAATTTAAACTAATTGGTATGATTTTAGTGGACTGCCAAACTATACAAATATGTCCTAACCTTATCCAGGTTAATTATAATCAAACAGAGAATCACTATATCAATCAGATGCAAGCAACTGGTAGTGCTAACTTAAAATGTAGAGCCCAGTCGCCCTCGGATTACCCCATATACTGTAGGACGACTTATTCAGGACGGACAGTATATGTGGTAGCCCTTCAACCACTACACTCACTGTAGGACGCCTTATTCAGGACGGACAATGAGTATAGCGGCCTGAACGACGGTCTGTTCAGCCAATGCGGACGACACCAAAGAAAACAAACTATGGCTAGCCTCTTTACTGGAGGTCAACCTCTTCGTGGCAGGCCAGACTTCTGATGGCCTTCAAAATTCACTCTCTAACTGTAAGAACAGGCGAGGAATTGTACTTTATTTAATTTACAAACTTACACTGTTTTCTTCTTCCTTCCTCTGCTGAACGCTAGCAACAAATGAAACAGACGACTGCGGAGTCTCGGTATTTATACACAAATTAGATCACGTGATGTAAAGTGACTAATTGAGAACTCTGCATGGTCGTACCTCAAATATCCGGAATCATTACACTATCGCAAAACAACATTTGAATTGCTTCGATTCCAACCCATTAAGTCGCCCATTATGACACAATTGAAAATTTACGGATAAGTAGGACAGGACATTTGGATGTATAAACGTTTGAGAGTATGCAAACGAATATGTATGTGGGTGTCAATTCAATTGTGAAATTTTCTTACCATGTATGACATTAACTTTCAACTCATTTTGATACAAGGAATGCATGAATATGCGAAGTAAACATGTTTAATGTTTAAAAAACAAAACAAAGTATAGACTAATATAATTATTTAAGATCCATTTCCTTGTTAAAACATCTTTTCCATTCAAAATTTACTGTATACTATTTTCAATTTCATCGACTAATGACATAATGGCTATTTCGAAATAATATCGACTTCCGTCCTCTCTTTACCGATTTTTCGAATTTGAGAAGCAGTGGACGATGTTTGATGGTTGATTATAGCCGATGATTGAACCTTATTTCCAAATCACTATGACGATGGGAGACATAAGACCTAGACAGAGTTGCATCTAAACGGTAGGGTGTAATTATCATTAATTCCATTTTTTTCGCCGAAGATTGCTAGCAAGGTAGCTGGTAAATAGAAAACCAAGATGGCGGCGTGATTTTCCTTGCGAATCGTTTATACCGGGGGTATATATTCAAAACGTCGAGAGCCTGTGGTTTTATTCTATATGAAAGGTGAACATAACGAACAGTGATCAATCTCATAACTCCTATAAGCAATACAAAATAGAGAGTTGGGCATACACGGACTCCTGGATATACCAGAGGTGGAATCAGGTGCTTAGGAGGAGTAAGCATATTTCTTTTCAGAACAATTGCATAGTCATCAATAGACACGAACATCAAATTTTTCAAGGAGACATTTAAGAGCAATACTGTTTCATTTCTGGGAATATCATTGAGATTTGATTTAGCTTAAATCTTCTCATTGAGCATGCTTCTGATTTGGTGAATGCATATGTACATGTATACACTTTCAATAATTTTAAAATTAATCTCTAAACTGTTTAATATGATTAAAATCAGATCCTTTGAACCGTTACACTGGTACGATGTATGTGAGTAGATCAAAGGACGTCAGACTGTAAGCTGTTTAGAATTTAGAATAACTATGCTTCACATCTGCATAATTTGCATTAAGCGCCAACGCACTCAATGAAGTATTTCGGTGTGAAGCGTCGCAATTCATACACGCAGGTATTTTCAAAAATGAAATTTATTTCCTAAGACTTCCATCTGTTACTTGTTGTGTTTTCTTTATATCTCTCTACTTTTGCATGCTTGAATACAATAAATGTATCTAGATACTGCTTACCTTGAAATTCCGACTACGAAGTTCTATAGGCCCTAGTATATGTACGTATAAAACGAAATGGAAGTCTGAAGTTAATTCACAGTCCCATCAAAAAATATTTGAAACAACTTAAAGTTTATCTGCTATTAACAACGCTTTTATTCATTTTCTTCCATATACTTCCTTATCTTTATTTTGCATGGATCACATGCCCATTGTGTTTGCTAGTCAGAAATGAATAGAACTAAGAATTGTTTTTGCACAAAGATAATGCTAGAAGTATGAAAGTCAGACTGAGAATATGAAGTGGCATTTATATATACTCTTAGATGATGTACATGGCATGTTACAGGAAGGAAATATATAAAACACAAGATAGGCCACCAGCACCATACAATGAATATTGTTTAATGTTCCTTCCCCGGGAAGAACAAAATGTCAAAAATACTAAAACAACCAACTATGACTATGGTAACTGATTTGTCCACATTTTACAGCATCCATAGCTTGTAACTTATACACCTCCTGCAAAGGGTGAACCAATTGTCATTAAACAATTATCTACTAGTCACACACCATCAACAAACTGCCAGTAACATGTAAAGGCAATGTGGTCACTGGGGATGTAGCAAGCAGTAGCCCTTACAGTAATATACTGCACTCACTACTATATAAGGTCCAACATCGAATATTTGATAACCATAACCTACATGAATGGTGTCCGAATGACTTGAACTTGATAAGTAAGCCTAGAATTCTTAGATGAATTCATCGAACCAGAAAAACAATTAATGGATGTTTATGACCTGCACCAGAGTAAGTTACTGACTCAGTATTATTCCCTAAGGTCACTTAATCGTACTGTGTGTTTATTACAATGGTTTGTTGCGGACACTCTAATGAAAATCTTTAAAACCGCCATTACCTCATTTTGTCTCCTGATATCATGATTTGAACAAACTTGAATCTTCATTATATAAGATATAGTTTATGAAGGTTATAGCTCTTTATCCTCCCGTATCAAAGATCGAAAGGTAAATGTGCATTCCTTGTGGCAAGACCTTTATTATACCTAAGTGTTTTACCTTATGATCTTAACCTTGGAGTTGACCTACTTTTAATAAAAGTTGATCTAGGTAATATCTCCTGCATTCTTATTGTGTCTATAGATTCCATATCACAAGACCTGCCATTCCATACCATGATCTTTGACCTTATGACTTTGACCTTGGAGTTTGAACCAAACTTCAAAACTTTATCCAAAACGTTAACATTGTTTATAATTTTTGAAGGGTGAGAGATATGGATCCATTATTTTATTTGTGTATTTCTTGTAACAAGACCTTTCTTTTGTTATTAAAGTTTCTGACCTTGTAACCTTGACCTTGGAGTGTCTCTTTGTTGCCACTGGGTGCATAGTGTTTCAAGAACACATTTTGTTTTGTTTAGTTAATAAGATATTAACTCCTTTTCTAAAATTCATCTACATTTTCCATAAAAAAAATTCTATAGAATATATTGGATTTCTATTCTCAAAGCTTTAGATATTTTTGAATACAGGTTTTGTACATATTCAGTGTAATGTTTAACACCCAACATTCTTGATTGATTGTTTTTACGTCTCGTCGAGAATTTTTAACTCATATTGAGCGTCACTAGCTGTAGGTGAAGTACCTTAAATTTAGACCTGTGCTCAGCGCTTAGGGCCGTAGCAGTGAGTGTTCTTTATCGTGCCAACGCCTGCCGCGACACGGAACCTCCATTTCTCTGGTCATATCCGAAAGATGCCGAGCGTTTGGCGAAGGAGCAATCACTACCTATTTCAAGGTCTTAGGTTTGACGCGGCAGCGACACGAGCGGGGCTCGAACTCACCACCTCCCGGTTTCGAACAAACGCTCTAACACTGAGCTACCGCCACTGGTAGCTGTTCTTTGAAATAGAAGGGTAAATAACTTGTCTTCGTCTTACTTATTACGGGATCTGTCCCAGAGGTTGCTTATTGAAAAGGTATTTAGTAATTTCACAAATTTCATGATGATATCCACCAATTTATATTTTTGTGATATAACAAGTCAGCAAGCAAGAATAAGTTATGTATTACTAGTATCTAGAAATGTCGATAAGTTGCACGAGCATGCATCCACATTATAGACACAAAGGGGCGTTTCCGAAAAACTTGAATCCAAATTCGTCGTCTTTAAGAGATATTGAATCATTTCACTTCATTTCTCGACAAATTCATTGATTTCAACATATTGTCAATTAGACAAGAGTAGATACCAGGTACATAGCTTAAATCATCCTTTCCCTTAATTCATATACAATTACAAATGCCATACATTGAATAAATGACTATTTAGATATTCATATACGTAGGAGGATGCAGAGAAAACATGATGTCATCATAAAGTTTATCGCTTACATTGTTACAACTGAAAGCTTGTGTATTAACTTGTAGCAGAATTAAAACGACCAGTGCCGTGAATATAACGAAAAGTTCCATATGTTCCTCTTTTGAAAGAGATTCAACACCTCACAATAACACAGGACGAATGTTGTTCACCTTTGATACTTTATCAATCATGGAAAACCTTGCATTGCTACAAACTAAAAAGAACTGATAGGCATCATCTTGCAGACCACATTCACAGTCTAGACTAGGAGTGATAGGCATCATATTACAGACCACATTCACAGTCTAGACTAGGAGTGATAGGCATCATCTTACAGACCACATTCACAGTCTAGACAAGATGTGATAGGTATCATCTTACAGACCACATTCACAATCTAGACTAGGAGTGATAGGCATCATCTTACAGACCACATTCACAGTCTAGACTAGGTGTGATAGGCATCATCTTACAGACAGACAAGGAGTGATATAGGCATCATCTTACAGACAAGACTAGGAGTGATAGGCAACATCTTACAGACCACATTCACAGTCTAGACTAGGAGTGGTATTCTGTATCTATATAAACCACAACTCAAACTGCAGTTATGCCTTAATTTCGTATTAATTATATTTTTACATAGAATCATATTATTTTGATACTGCTAAATAACAGTGTGCTTTCTTTATGCTTGGAATTATGAGTGTTTTAAATCTCCTAATAAGGCTAATTGATGTTCTTTCCTTTAATATACTACATAGGGCTATCGAGTTTCATTTGCGAACAGCTTGTAAATTGAACGATTTTTCAAATACATGTATTTCTAATTTGAAAAAAGAAATATTGTTATCTGAAAAGTGAAGTTATAGTTAAAAGCAATATTCGGTTAGTTGGGAACATATTTTTTCAAATAAACTGGAAATAAATCATTGTGAATCTTATACAGGGTCAAAAACTTAGTCCAGTCTCACCTTTCATCAAATGGTTCATCAAAATTGGTACCGTATAAGTTTTACTTCATACCCAGTTTCTAAGTACAAAATATTTCTTGTAGTTATTATTGAAAGACCTGCAATAATTCTTAATGAATGCTGAAAATAATGAACAGTGATCAATCACATAACTCCTATAAGGAATGCAAAATAAAGAGCTAGGCAAACACGGATCCAAGGATATACCAGAGGTGGGATCAGGTGCCAATGAAGAGTAAGCATCCCATGTCGATCGGTCACATCCGCCATGAACCCTACAGTGTATGTTTTGTTCAAATAAACGGAGTAATACGTAGTCAAAATCAGTGTGCTAAGAACGGCCTAACAATCGGTATGAAACACGTTAGCATTTGACCCAACGATAGGTTGTATTGGCAAACTAGATCATTATAACCACCATATAATTTGAGAAATGCTGACTTTAAACGAAACTGTTGAAGCCCCTGTAACATCAACTTGTTTGTCAGTAGCCTGTCTTGATTTTAAAACTGATTATACGCAGAACAAGCTTTTTCGTATCGAATCAGTTGAGAGATATAAACCCCATATAAAGTGATAATGGAATATTGCTACATAAATATGGGAAGTTGACGATGGAGGGGCTGAAATCATCCCGTTTGTCATAAAGTTGAGTTGTTAGTTTGCCGTTTCAATAAAATATCCAAGTATGAAGCAAAAGTGGAGAACTCTGTGGCATGTATAGAAAAACATCTTAGCAAACGTAGGAAAAAGCCAACCAAATCCAATAGATATAGAAAAAAAAGAATAAGAAAGCCAATATAGGTAGTCCATTTATTGTCTACTTGTGCGTTAGTCACTAGAAAAAGTCAATAAGAATTTTCTCTATCTCATACCCTCTTTGCAAGTTTATAGTAATTTTCGCTAGAATTGTCTTCCACACTGAGACAGTCGAGTCTGTTTGTAACATCTAACGCATGCCCATGGTTAACACCTAACGTATACCCATGGTTAACATCTAGCGGATGACTATCTGTCCTAGTCTGAATCATTCCAATTTGTTCATAATGATCTCCATCTATATCTATCTCATCAACATACTCGGAGTTGTTTGCGGCTTTTGAAAAATTGTTGCACAGATTACTGTTTTGAAAAGATGATGAAGCTTGAGATCTCAACAGCACTTCTAGTATTTGGTCAGCATTCTGAAAATTAAAACAACAAAGCATTTCCAAGGTTTTATGTATACCATTTTTACGTTCAATGTCGATTGAAAAGATATACAGTGTATCAAGAGTACCAGAACAGCTTGGGATCCTCCACTATAGCCTGCATTCTGCACAGCTTCCGGACTAGTAGTTTCTGTAGACTGACTTTGACATGCTCTCCTAGATTAAAATACGAAACATGCTCCAATTTAGCAATAACGTGATTTACTTCTAGTTAACTTTCATTTAAGGGACTGCAGTAGCTATTGAAAGCGTGTCCCTTAAAAAGGGTATATTGAACAGCGCAAGGTATTCCGTAAAATGAATCCACGTGCAACTACATGTACTCAGTGTTTATTGATCACATGATTGCTATATCTTAAACAAGATTAGATATAACTTTTGATACATTTAAAACGTTTCTTATGCCTTAGAAGCTTTGGAATACCAAATATGCATTTTCAAATTAATTCAGTTAAAACTTTTTTATGTCATTCATCAAACATCCTTCCAATAAAAAAAATATCCGACATTTTTGGAAACAAATGATTATCTTTGAAAGAAAAATACATGCAATACTAGGATTAGAAAGACTTAAATGCCATTTCAGACGTTTTGAAATCTATCTAACATATACATGTAATCTGTATTGATTCGATCACAATTTCCGTCAAGTCCATTGAAATATTTGCTCTAAATTGATATTTATTTTTTTCCATATCACTATGTCCATAGTTTAATAGAATATTAAAGTCAAACTCAATATGAATACATATACCTTACCACTTCACTTTTGACTTTAAACAAACACCCACGATTACTCCAAAGACAAGGCAAATGACCCCGACCATTATGGGCGGTCCATACTTTCTGGCGCTCTTTTCTTTGCAAATACCAGACTCTACAGTTTTAAAATTGAATAAAAATATTCATAGCTTACCTAGTAGTGCGATACACAATACGTTACATAACTTGAAATAAATTTTCAGATGCAGCCAATAAGAAATCAACATTCATTGTGTGCATGTAACAATCTGCATACTCACTGTTCGGTCGATATTGTTTAAAATCATCCATATCTATAAATAGAAACATTATTTTTTAAATAATATTAAATCCTTATTGATCTTTCATTTTAACAATATTTTGGAGAATTCGATTACTACGGATTTAGACTTTCACTAGAAATTCATTCTATGACAAAATAAACATACCACGTGCACATTCCTTACACTTCCGTTTCCTGTCTCTAATTATACACACGACAGAATATGATGTACCTCTTGCATCGCCACCGCAGAAAAACAATCGAGAGTTTTTGATGAGATGAGAATTCTTGTATGTGATATTTAGACTTAGGTATACATGCCATGAACTGTCATTGGAGTGAACATTTGATTTCTGGGATGTCAGCGTACAACACTGGGTACACTGTGAATCTGAAAGAAAAATATTCTGAAGTTCAGTCAATGGATCCACCATGATTGCTTGTTCGTCATGTAGCTATGTCACCAGCTTTAGTGGTGCCACAAATTTCGACCTATGCATGGCGCTTACGGCAGTAACAGTGAGTTCTTTATCGTACCAACGCCTACCGTGACACGGTTTCTCCTTTCACGTCTAATATCGAGATTTTGGGTCATGTGGGATATGGGTTAGAATGGGTCTTCAGTACCCCTTCCTTGTCGTAAGAGGTGGCTAAATGGGGTGGTCCTTCGGATGATCAAATACCTAGGCCCCGTGTTATAGCAGGTGCGGCACGATACAGATCCCTCCCTGCTCAATGGCCATAAGCGCCGAGCATAGGCCGAAATTTTGCAGCCCTTCGCGGTAATGCTGACGTCTCCATATGAGTGAAAAATTCTCGTAAGGGACGTTAAACAGTATACAATCAATCAATCGAAAGTTTGGCAGGGGAAAAAACAGTCACTGTCTATGTGAAACGTCCTGGTTTTGCTGCGGCGCTGTGGTCGAGAATCGAATCCCGGACCACCAGTTACAAAACGAGCGCCCTCGCCACGAGAATACCGCAACAGATTAGATCTACTATGGAGTTAACATTATACGAGGGATGTTCGATATGTAATGTGTATTGTACGATATCTCAAAAGCATTCCACTCAAAAAGAAAAGGAACATTACATCCCCTCAAAGTATTTTCCGCGGTTTGAAATACATAATTTCAATCTCTGAATCCATTTCTGAAATGTGTCACGGTACGCTGATTTAGATAGACCTCTGAGGCACTGACTGATAGCTTAGCCAAGGGCTTGTCGGGACTTGTAACGACGACCAGATAAGAACTTTATAAGTTTTGGAAAAAGGAAAGAGTCGCATGGGGCTAGATCTGGAGAGTATGGTGCGTGTGGCAAGACGGTAACCTTCTCCGACTTAAAAAAAATTGCTTCACAAGCTCAGATGTATGTGATAGATCATTATCATGAAGTAGACGAACATGCCTAAATCCTGACACAGGGCGTCGTTTATGATAATATTTCTTGAGCTTTTTAGTGTATCATCTAATACCGACCTGTAACACTTTTGCCCTTCGGCACCGGAATTTGTACGGCTATACCATCACATGAGAAGAATATGCAATAAAGAACCTTCTTTGTGCTTATGATTCTTTTGGCAACTACGGGCCTTCTACCGTGTTTAGTTAGCCATATTTTGTTTCCAATTTTTCTTACTGGTTCGAAATAGTGCACCCATGTTTCGTCACCAGTAACAATGTTTGCAAATTGTCTTTGATTGAACTTGGGAAACATTTTGAGCAATTGCTTAGCGGTTTGTATTCGTACCCGTTTTTGGTCATCTGTCAATATATGCGGTATCCATCTGGCAGAAATATTTCGTACTTTCAAAATACGCTTCAAAATGAAATGCACCCGCGATAGCGATATACCAACAGCTTTGGCAATATCACAAATCGTGTATCTGCCATCACTTTCAATTATTTCCCTGACTTTTGAGACATTTACCTTGTCTGTTACAGTCACAGGTCGGCCAGATTTTGCTGCATTTTTGACGGACTCTGTGTCAGGCAGAAATTTCTTTCTCCGCCTATGAACTGTCTCATAAGATACCTTATCAGACCCATAAACTTTCCCCATGCAGTAAAAATCTGCATTACCGAATGACCGACTTTTGTGCGAACTTTTATTTAAGCTCTAATTTCTTCAATATTCTCAACCCGTTTCCCAACCATTTTTACAACAGTGGTCGGCTTTATTGAACTGACTATAAGTTTAAAACTATGTGGAGCTGAAGGCCCGTGTTTATACCGTTGGAAAGGTATTGAATAGAGTATCATCATCCATGAAATCGCAAAGCGTTATTGCGCTGTGGTACAATACACATTACATATCGAACAGCCCTCGTACTACATGGACGTAACATTATACTGAACTGCAAATATACTTGCGGGGGGAAAACAAGTTCCGTTTTTTTTGGAATACAACTTTTAGACACGTGGACGAAATTTAATTACACGTGACACTGAACTACCAGATTATCGGTATGACCCCACCCTATCCAGGAATTTGAATGAGAAAAAAAATTTATACACTATGTCAAGAAGCTTTCAAGTAAATTTCAACTTTTCTGGCCATGTAGATCTTTAAATAACCCCACCTAGTTTGCCTTTTATTGATTATTCCTCCTTTTGAAGGAAGAATGACTCTCCATTTGACCAAACGTGAATCTGCTTTACCCAAAAATGATTTGTGTAAACTCTAATTGAAAGTGGTCCAGGGGTTCTAAGGAAGATGAAAATGTGAAATGTTTACACTGTCTATCCATATAGTGTGCGTGTAAATATGTACATATGTGTTTTTTGCATGCTTACCTTGTGATATTTTATTTTGTCTGTGATAGTCGGGTTAAGAGCTCTGTAGAACCTATACTACTCTTGTGATATTTTATTTTGTCTGTGATGGTCGGTTTAAGAGCTCTGTAGAGCTGATGTTATTTGTTGTTACTTGTACACAGTGCCGACTTTAAAGGTCATATGAAACGATTTCTAACAGTGGTATTTTACTTTAAAAACATAAAGATGGGTATGAATCACGGTCAAATAGCGTTTAATAAAAAATTATTGTCTTTGGATTGATAAGAAATAAAGCTGTAAACTTGTACATGGAATGAATTTGTTACCCGCTTATCGTTCTTGATTCTGTGTGTTCGTGACGTCACAACGACCCATCGAGGTAAACAACGCAATGAAAATAGTGTAGGCCCACCGTTTTGTTTAACGAAATATCTCACTGCATTTAATGGATATGGACTAATTTCTGTTTTCTGACGAACTGCCCGATTTTGTGGTTCAACCATATAAGTTTAAACCAGTCAGAAATTATGCACGGCAAGCGAATAACGTTAATCTTCAACAAAGGATGATATTGAACAATGCTCAGACACCTGAAGTGTGGCCACTACTACCCCCTCCTTTTCTGACTTTTTTTCGGGGATAATTTCTCCTCCAAAATGTATGGATTCTTGTCTATCCCATGCAAATTTCGATTTATGTAATCCTTTCCCACTTTTTGTAAGCTTTAGAGATTGGCCTTCTACCAGTAATAATAAAGCCGGTAGAAGGCCAATCTCTAAATAATACAAAATGTGGGAAAGTCAAACGATTACATAAATCGAAATTGGGATGGGTTAGACAGGAAATCTACATATTTTGGAGAAATTGTCGCTGCAAAAAACTCAGAAAGGGGGGGGGGAGTAGTACTGTCCATACATCAGATGCCTGTGGATTTCAAGACGCCATGCCACGAGATACTGATGTATAACTATTATGTTAAAAAGATTAGAAGTCGTATGAACTTGTCACACAAGTGTGCATTTCATTTACGAATTATCGTAATAAAAATAGTCTAAAATCTGTAATGGTAATCCCATTTTCCTTTTTATACGATTGATTGAATATTGTTTTACGCCCCTCTCGACAATATTTCACTCATATGGAGACGTCACCACTGCCGGTGAAGGGCTGCAAGAGGCATATGCTCGACGCTTATGGCCATTGAGCAGGGAGGGATCTTTATCGTGACACACCTACTGGTGACACGGGACCTCGGTTTTTTGCGGTCTTATCCGAAATAGGTGACGTCACCGTTTTAGGACCACAAAGTGACATGTTTTTGTTACGAAAATATATTCAATTAACGTACCAATGAATTTGGAATTTTTTGGATGAAAAGTAAAGGAATTTAATTACTTTAGGTAGATGTATTGTTTATTCATTTAATCTAAGTGATTAATGAGAAAATCGCGGTTTATCACTAAGGTAACCGAAACTGGTCAGTCGACGATACATTATACCATGTTATAAGGCCTAGTTGTTTACATCACAGTGGGTCTTTTTTTACGTCATCAGCAAGGGAGATAAGCCGCGATCATCAAAAATCATTTTCGTGATCGAGTACATTTGATCAGCTGTTGTGACGTTATGGTGCATCGAATAAAAAAATTAAATATGAATTATTGTTTAATAAACCTTGATTAATGAATTTTCGTACATAACTCAATTTCTTCAGGATATCGTTTCATATGACCTTTAAATAAAATTTACTTACTTACTTTACAGACAGACGGACGGACAGACAAAACGGTGATCAGAGGTTACTTGAGCTTTCAGCTCAGATAAGCTATATACCTAGAATTAATTTTGATGAAAGTGTATAACCTCATGCAACAGGAATCATCACTAAAGAGAACATGGAAATTACCACACACAATAAATTAACTTTAAAATGCCATGCTTATACTGTAATAGGAGTATAAAATTCATTACAGAGCCTAACACGCCTAGTGCCAGTTGCTAAACACTTGTAGTTACACTTATCGATTGATCTCTAACATACATATATAGCCACTGATGTAGATAACACATGACCCATACCGGCTATGGTCGCTACGTCAATTGAACAATTCTTCCTCATCAGCATCTCTTCAAAATCTATTGCACTTTGTAGATTTATGGACCTATTGCATTATCAAATGAAATATAGTTTAGAAAAGTAATATTTTTATGTTCTAACAAGAAACAAAGAATGATAATTTAATGTACCTAAGAAAAGTAAATCAGATTCATAGAAGACGAAAATAAATAAAATATATACGTTTTCAGTTGTTGTCTGGTCTTCAGGATAAGGCAACTGTAGACAACGAAAATCAACAGTATATTTATCGGACAGTTATCCATTGAGGAGTTTGTCCTGAAATTATAAATATATATATTGCTATTTATGTGCTTCACATGAAATATTTCGAATGCAATGTGTATCATGTATGATCCTCTTAAATGTACGTTAAATAACTGTATCCCATTTCCATTGTCAATGACCGTGTAGCGTGTGACAGCGTGGCGAGAATTCCATCGTCATCGAAAGCAAGTTTTTGACTTGCCTAGATGGTCGAGCGGTCTAGCGCGCTGGTTAAAGTGAAATTTTCTGTGCTTTATATATATATATATATATATATTCAATAAATTCTTTTTATCCATATCATGAGGATGACGTTATATATATATATATTCAATAAATTCTTTTTATCCATATCATGAGGATGACGTTATAATGGAACTTGTTTACATTGTTTAAAAATCTACTGACGAGCCCGCAGGTCGAAAGCGCTATAGATAAAAGTTTGAGTATTGGATTTTATTTTTTGACTTATATATATATATATATATATATATATATATATATATATATATATAATCCAAATAGAAAGAGTTGATATCACAGTCAAAATAATTCAATAAAAAGGCAGGAAAATATGCAGTTCTAAAGTATATTTCAATATAATTTGGAACTGCCTATTTTCCTGCTTTTTTATTGAATTATGTATATATAATAACATATATATATATAACATATTTAATACGTCTAGACCCTGAGGTTTTTATTCTATATTTCTTTTCAGGGCAATTGCGTAGTCAATACGTTATACATCAATAGACATGAACATCGAATTTATGAAGCAGACATTTATGATTGTATAGACAACAGAAATGTTTAATTTCTTGGATTATCATTGAGATTAAATTTAGCTTAAATCTTCTTATTAAGCATGCTTCTGATTCGGTGAATACATATGTATACACTTCCAATCATTTTAAAATTAATCTCTAAACTGTTCAATATGATTAAAATCAGATCCTTTGATCCGCTCCACTGGTACAATGTATGTGAGCGGATCAAAGGATTAGCATCAGACTGCCAGCTGTTTAGAATTTAGAAAAACTAACTTTGAATATGCACTGCAAAGCTTCACCTCTGCATAATTTTCATGAAGCGCCAACGCACTCCATGAAGTATGCCGGTGTAATATTAAATAGTACCCCGTTGAAAAACGATCGCAAATTCCACCTTGGGTCATTTCTTAACGTTAAAAGTTGACCCGATCAAAGTTGACGTTATTTTTTTTTTTAAAGTTGACACCACCACAAATGATCTTTAAGGATAAAAATTTCATGCTGGGGGTGGGGAGTTAATCAACGGTCTGGAGCAATTTTCAACGTTGAAAATTGATCAACCATCTGTTGAAAAACGACCCCTGGGGCCGTTTTTCACGGAGTCATTATTTAATGTTACAGGGCCGTGAAGCGTCGCAATTCATACCCTCATGTATTTTCAAATTGAAATTTTTTAAATACGATTCCATCTATTAAATGTTTATTGTTGTTTCTTTGTCAAATATTTTTCTACTTTTACATGCTATTTAAATACTGTTTACCTTGAAATTCCGTATACGAAGTTAAGGCCCTATATAAACATAAAAACGATATGGAAGGCTGAAGTTAATTCACAAACACATCAAAAATATTTAAAACAACATACTGTCTTCTAATAACAACGTATTCTTTCATTTTCTTCTAAATACTTCCGCATCTTTAAAAAAAAATCACTTATTTTGCATCCATGGATCACGTGCATATCCGTTGTACTGAAATGTGTCACGTTTACTAGTCACAAATGAACGCGACGTTAGAATAGAACAAATAAGAATTGTTTTTGCACAAATATTATGCTAGAAGTATTGAAAACCTGACTCAGAATATGAAGTGGCATTTATATATACTCTTAGATGATGTATATGGCATGTTAAAGGAAGGAAATATATGAAACACAAGATAGGCCACCAGCACCATACAATGAACATCGTTCAATTTTTGGATTTCATGTTCATTCGTCGGGAAAGACAATATGTCAGAGATACTAATACAAACTACTATGAAACTGTGATAACTAATTTGTCCACATTTTCACAGTGTGTTAATCATCAATCATAGTTTGTAGCTGGTGAACCAATCTTCATTAAACGTCAATCGTCCATTAGCCACACACCATCAACAAACTGCCAGCAACATGTAAAAGGCAATGTGGTCACTGGGGATGTAGCAAGCAGTAGCCCTTACAGTAATATACTGTACTCACTACTATATAAGGTCCAACATCGAATATTTGAGGACCATAACCTACATGAATGGTGTCTGCTTACCAATGGTCCCTACTCCTACTGCGAGAAGTCCCGTGGGGATTCGGGTTAGAATAGCTCCTCGGTACCCCTTGCTTGTCGTAAGAGGCGACTAAATAGGGGGGGGGGGGGGTCCTTCGGATAAGACCACAAAAAACGAAAGCCCCGTGTCACAGTAGGTGTGGCACGATAAAGATCTTTCCCTGCTCAAAGGCTGTAAGCGCCGAGCATAGGCCTAAATTCTGCAGCCGGGAATGGTGACGTCTCCATATGAGTGAACTATTTTAGAACGGAACGATAAACTTTACAATATACAACCAACCAACCTACTGCGAGAATGACTTGGATTTGATCAATTCCACCGTCGTCTGCAGCGCCATGCTGCCACTCTAGTAAGCCTACAACAAGTCTCACGAAGGTCTCATTTGACCACATGAAGTGAAAGCTTGGAGGGAGTGAATGTTACCTTTGCCATTGCAAACTGCCTTTCCCTGACCAGTAAATTACATGACAATATCCAATGAAGAAAACCTACATGTAACACTTGATATATCTTTTGGGATCCACGCAAACATGGCAGAATAATAGTTTAACAAACTAGCACACCATAACGGGGAAGTAGAAATTGATCTATCCACCAAGTGTTGTAAGGTCTCATGTAGAGATCTTGATCGTGAAGAGTGCCAGCGATTAATACTTGGTCCACAGTACGACCTCAGTCTAGTCCGAGTACTGCAGAAGCCTGTCGTACTGTAGGTATGATGGTTCGGATAAGGCTGCAATACATACTCTGTTAACTTTGTCGTAATGTAGGTATGATGGCTCGGTACTCTGTTAACTTTGTCGTAATGTAGGTATGATGGCTCGGTACTCTGTTAACTTCGTCGTACTGTAGGTATGATGGCTCGGTACTCTGTAAACTTTGTCGTACTGTAGATATGATGGTTCGGATAAGGCTGCAATACATACTCTGTTAACTTTGTCGTAATGTAGGTATGATGGTTCGGTACTCTGTTAACTTCGTCGTACTGTAGGTATGGTGGCTCGGTACTCTGTTAACTTTGTCGTACTGTAGATATGATGGTTCGGTACTCTGTTAACTTTCTCGTATTGTAGATATGATGGTTCGGTACTCTGTTAACTTTGTCGTACTGTAGGTATGATGGTTCGGTACTCTGTTAACTTTGTCGCACTGTAGGTATGATGGTCCGGTACTCTGTTAACTTTGTCGTAATGTAGGTATGATGGTTCGGTACTCTGTTAACTTTGTCGTAATGTAGGTATGATGGTTCGGTACTCTGTTAACTTTGTCGTACTGTAGATATGATGGTTCGGTACTATGTTAACTTTGTCGTATTGTAGAGACGATGATTCGGTACTCTGTTAATTTTGTCGTACTGTTGGGATGATGGTTCGGATAAGGCTGCAATACATACTCTGTTAACTTTGTACATTTCATAGATCACTGTTTTATTGTAAAGTAGAGGAAGCTCATCAATCAGAAATTGAGTTGTCAGCTATCACGACTGGCGTGACCATCAGATCTCTACAGGACCCTGATCTTGCGACATGAATTCCTACTAGAGAATAACGCTTCTCATCTTCTGCCCGCATCCAGGTGGAAACTAAACTATCCTTGAAATCTTCCATCAGCGAGATTTGTCTTTGTTTTTTATCATTTTCGATGACGACATGGAGATATTGACATAATTGCAGACAATATGGATCCATTTAGAATTAATAGAGAATGATGAGTGAATTGTTTCTACAGCGGCCGCCTTCCCAGCGAGAAGAGTTCCTAAAGTTCAGAGGTAAATCGCTGTGGTGTGTTACGTACAGAGGTAAATCGCTGTGGTGTGTTACGTACAGAGGTAAATCGCTGTGGTGTGTTACGTACACATGGAAGTGATCTACTTATGTCAATGAACACGACCGCGTGTTTATGATCCACTACCGTTTAGTGAAGCAGTCGCCCTATAGGTTTGAACTAATCTGTAACGTGAAGTTTTGTTCACCAGCAACTTTGATTTCGCAATTTCTCCATGTTTTTCTTTTGATAGCAAGTACTTATTTTTAAGTTGTATTTTTAGTTGGGATGTAGTTTAGCTAATTTTGTAAGTAGTCCTTTAAAACTATTAAATGAAAGAGTGAAGGTAACGAGCAGTAACCAATGTCATAAATCCTACATAAATGATACAAAGTGGAGATTACGACAAATACGGACCCCTGCAAATACCGGAAGTGGGATCAGGCGCCTGGAAGCAATCGTAACAACTCGGCCATTTCCGTAACCGACTTTTTAAAAGGCCGAGCGTGTTCCGATTGGCCTGGAAGAAGTATTCTCAGTCTGACCGATCACACCGACCGTGAACCTTTTATATATATCCAATAATAAAAGTCAAGAAACACAAAACTCGAATAAAATTTCACTGTTAGCGCTTTCGGCTTTAATGCCTCTTCGGACAGTTATAAACATTTTTTATAACTGTCTGAAGAGGCATTAAAGCCGAAAGCGCTAACAGTGAAATGTTATTCGAGTTTTGTGTTTCTTGACTTTTATTGTTGGATGCATTTACTGTATCAAATACTGAATTCTTTTTTACAAACTATATATATATATATATATATATATATATATATATATATCAGTATATATACTGATCAGGTAAACGAAGTAATTCATTGCCATAATCATTCTCGAGTGCCCAAGCAAAACATGAGATTTTGCAGATGGAGTTGTGTGACTCTAATCTGAGATATAGTCTTGCTTTGATTTGTATGATGGTACATCAATACAAATGGTTTTGACAAAAGTTCTAAAAACTTACCATCATTAGATTGATCACGATCAACTTGGAATCAAATATTGATTAGTAATTAGTTTAGAATAGCCATTAAACTGTTTCAAATAAAGGCTGGGAGAAGATCTGAGAAAAAGACAAAGTCAGTGGTTCAACTTGTGCAACAGTCAGTTCACATTGAACACGAAACAGTTCAGATTGAGAAAGAGTCAGTTTTGATCGAGAATGAGCTAGGACAAGTTGAGAAAGCGGCAGTTCAGATTGTGATTGAGACAAGAGAAAAAGATGCTGGAGATTGGGGGAGAGGGTCATAATGAATGAAGCGGGAATGAAAGTGAGAGCGATCAAGAGAGATCTATAGAGGAATAAGAGAGAAAATAACCAAATAGATGATAAAAGTAACACACATTGTCAGGGCAGATCTCAAAGTTTTATAGAAATATCAGAGGTGAAAAAGACGCGGTCTCTATATGAAGCAGTGCATTTGAAGATTAAATCAATCAGAAACCGAGGAATTTTAAAAAGTATATTGATTAAATGTGATCATTTCTTGTGGTAGACAAAATCTCGCCCTCGGAAGACACACTGAAGAAAAAAGTAATTCGTGGCGCTTCCAGAAACTAATATTCTGTTACAAAAGAACAATCTTCACTAAATATTCCAAATGAAATTGTGTGGCAATCAGATTAGGGACAATGTTGAACAAGAGTGTATCGATGCGAAGTTTTGCGTCCGATGGCTGATGACGTGACAGACGTCTCAGCAACTGAACAGCTTTCGCTGTGCGTCCGTTTTCTGTGTAAAGATGTCTGTTGATGCTGAAGGAATGTTTCCCATGTTTTACAGAGGCTTTGTCTATAAGCGGGGAATACACTGCAAAAACAATCGTTGATACGTTGCTTAAGCTTGGTTTAATAATTTCAGTAATACAATGGAACTGATAATATGACCGGAAATTTTCCCGGGGTTCTGACAAGAATAAAAAATAATCACCATTGGCAGATTATGTGTATTGTTATGCGCATTGCTTAAATTTGGCAGTTGTTAAATCATGCCTTGGTGAGATATGTTAGACTCTATAGTATATGCTTGTTCTTAAAATTCGGCATAGAGAACTAGTAGGTTTAAACATTTCTTGAACGTGCAGATGGTGAGGCATTAGATTGATTGAATATTGTTTAACGTCCCTCTCGATAATCTTTCACTCATATGGAGACGTCTCTAATGTCAGTGAAGGGCTGTAAAATGTAGGCCTATGCTCGGCGCTTACAGCCTTTGAGGAGGGGATCTTTATCGTGCCACACCTGCTGTGACCTCAGTTTTCGCTGTCTCATCCGAAGGACTGCCCCATTTAGTCCCCTCTTACGATGAACAAGGGGTATTGAGGTCAAACCCGGATTCCTACGGGATAAAACAGTTTAGAAAATAATTTTGTGAATTTTATGGGGTTTGGAAATTGACCAGAAACCCTGTTTCTATGCACAAAAATAGGTTATTTCATTGGTAAAACCCAGGAGCTTCTTGGGGCTTCATCCCCTGGGCCCATCTTCCCAAGTTCAGGGTTTCTGATGTGAAGATCAGAAACCCTTGACTTGGAAAGTTGCCTGGCAAATATTATAACATGTTTGTATAAACATAAATTGCAAGTCATTAATGCATTCGATAACTTATGGTCTACTTTTTGATAGAGAAATTGTAAATACCAGACCTTGAGCAAATTTCCGACATCTTTTCCAGTAACCTTGATTTTTTTCCCCCAATGACCTTCATCTTAGGTCACGGTAAATTGTCCCATAAGTAACTTTTGAGCCATTGTACGTTGTGCACAGTGCTTTGCCTGTACAAATATTTCTTATCTGTCTTTTACCATTAACCTTAGCAAAATGACCTTGGTTCAGGTGCACAGTTATAACACACCTTTGTATCAATACAAGCTTTTGATGTCTCTCCATGACAAACATATGGCCAAGACTGGAAGGACAGCAGACTGATACGGTAACCTTCACAGTTTGTTTGCTGGCGCTGTGACTACACTCCCTGTGTGCTAGATAAATTGTACTTTCAGGAGTAAAGTTCTTTTAAGATCCTCTGGGACCTAAAATTCCAGACTATTTTAATAAAGACCCCCACGCTCATTTTGTACCCAGTTCATGTGTACATATACATTGGATGTAGATGTACACAGGTACGTAAGATTAATGCATATTCATTATGTACGAGTCATGTCCTCTGAAACCAGGCTTTAGGGTAAAATTACCCCTAAGAAGTCTCACTCTAAAGCAACATTTGCCAAATCAAGCAAAGGCTCCCAAAGGAATGGGAAACAGGATCACACAAGGAAGGCTTTATCTAGAGCCAATTTCTGTGTGTAGATACAGCCACACCACACAAGGAAGGCTTTATCTAGAGCCAGATTTTTTGGGTGCAAAGAGACTCCTGCTAGAAACAGGATCTTCGCCTGAAAAGACAGAGTCTAGAATAAGACTTCCTGAAATGGGCCCCACATCCAGGGAAGTCTCATTTTCCAATACCATCTTGTCAAATTACAATGTCTGATGTAATTCTGACTCCCTCAATGTAATGATGGAGCGAGATCTATCTAATGATGGAGCGAGATCTATCTAATGATGGAGGAACATCTCCATAATGATGGAGCGAGATCTCTGTAATGATGGAGCGAGATCTCTATAATGATGGAGCAAGATCTATCTAATGATGGAGCGAGATCTATCTAATGATGGAGCGAGATCTATCTAATGATGGAGGAACATCTCCATAATGATGGAGCGAGATCTCTGTAATGATGGAGCGAGATCTATCTAATGATGGAGCAAGATCTAATGATGGAGCGAGATCTCTGTAATGATGGAGCGAGATCTCTGTAATGATGGAGCGAGATCTCTATAATGATGGAGCAAGATCTAATGATGGAACGAGATCTCCATAATGATGGAGCGAGATCTCTGCAATGATGGAGCAAGATCTCTGTAATGATGGAACGAGATCTCTATAATGATGGAGCAAGATCTATCTAATGATGGAACGAGATCTCTGTAATGATGGAGCAAGATCTATCTAATGATGGAACGAGATCTCTGTAATGATGGAGCAAGATCTATCTAATGATGGAACGAGATCTCTATAATGATGGAGCAAGATCTCTATATTGATGGAGCAAGATCTATTTAATGATGGAGCAACATCTCCATAATGATGGAATGAGATTTATTTAGTGATAGATCTCTATAATGATGGAGCGAGATCTTTATAATGATGGAGCAAAATCTCTATATTAATGGAGAATTATCTTTATAATGATGGAGCAAGATCTCTATATTGATGGAGTGAGATCTATTTATTGATGGAGCAAGATATCTTTATTGATGGAGCAAGATCTCTATAATGATGGAGCAAGATCTTTATGATGATGGAGCGAGATCTCTATATTGATGGAGTGAGATCTCTATGATGATCGAGCGAGATCTCTATATTGATGGAGCAAGATCTATTTAATGATGGATCTCTATAATGGAGCAAGATCTTTATATTGATGGAGTGATATCCCTATGATGATGGAGCGAGATCTCTATATTGATGGAGTGATATCTCTATGATGATGGAGAGAGATCTCTATTTTGATGGAGTGATATCTCTATATTGATGGAGCAAGATCTCTATAATGATGGAGTGAAATCTATTTAATGATGGATCTCTATGATTATGGAGTAAGATCTCTATAATGATGGAGTGAGATCTCTATGATGATGGAGCGAAATCTATTTAATGATGGATCTCTATGATTATGGAGTAAGATCTCTATAATGATGGAGCAAGATCTCTATGATGATCGAGCGAGATCTCTATATTGATGGAGCAAGATCTATTTAATGATGGATCTCTTTAATGATGGAGATCTCTATAATGATGGAGTGATATCTCTATATTGATGGAGCAAGATCTATTTAATGATGGATCTCTTTAATGATGGAGATCTCTATAATGATGGAGTGATATCTCTATAATGATGGAGTGATATCTCTATGATGATGGAGCAAGATCTCTATATTGATGGAGTGATATCTCTATATTGATGGAGCGAGATCTCTATGATGATGGAGCGAAATCTATTTAATGATGGATCTCTATGATTATGGAGTAAGATCTCTATAATGATGGAGTGAGATCTCTATGATGATCGAGCGAGATCTCTATATTGATGGAGTGATATCTCTATGATGATGGAGCGAGATCTCTATAATGATGGAGTGAAATCTATTTAATGATGGATCTCTATGATTATGGAGTAAGATCTCTATAATGATGGAGTGAGATCTCTATGATGAAAGAGCGAGATCTCTATATTGATGGAGCAAGATCTATTTAATGATGGATGTCTATAATGATGGAGATCTCTATATTGATGGAGTAATATCTCTATGATGATGGAGCGAGATCTCTATAATGATGGAGCGAGATCTATTTAATGATGGATGTCTATAATTATGGAGTGAGATCTCTATATTGATGGAGCAAGATCTCTCTAATAATGGAGCGAGATTTCTATATTGTTTATTTTTCACTACATGCTCATTTCAGTCCATGAATTTAACATCTGGCCTAGGGTATGTTTCTATACTATTATTACATGTATCAAAAATAATCTGTAATCATTAATGCATAGTTCTGAAAACCTATTTCATGTAGACTATTTTCAAGCAAATCAAAAAGTTACAATAAAGGTGTTTTTGCAATTCAATGATGCGAGTATAATCACATTTATCATTTTGGAAATACACTGTGCCAGCCATAGTTAAAATAGAGTAAAATTCAAATGATTCTTTTGGGGGGGGGGGGGGGGAACTTTCCATACTTGTTAAAAAGTTGTCACTACCTAGTTTTTTCACCTTATTCTTTATGACAATTTTTAATTTTACCAGCATACACATGACCTAATTACATGTAATTTATCCGTACATCCCTCGTCTAGATTTCAAAACACAAACCAATGTAGAGGAAATTTCTTTATATTTGCATTACAAAGTACCATCACAAGAGCCAACACACTCTCCACTCAAATCAGTCACACCACACTGAGATCCACTCCTCTGTCTTTCACACACTCTCCACATATACCATGATGAGCAAAAACAAGCAGAAATGTGTATCAGGTCAATTTGGAGAGGTTTCTACACTCAGGCAGTTAAAAACTTGTCTCTACTAGGTTCAGATTTTTAGAGAGAAAATTGTGAGATTACCTAAATCTCTACTGAAAAAAGCTAGAGAAATATAATAAACTAAAAAAAACAGTGAAAATTCTTTTAAAAAATGCATTGATACAAATCAAACCTCAATTAGCAAAAAAGCTAATGATCCTTCGAAAATATTTTACAGATTGATGCAATACACATGCACACCTCCAAAAAGATTCTGGCATCTTAAACTGTACTTGCAGGATTACGATTAATTTAAAGCAAGTTTGTATTACATAAACATAACCTGAAAATATCCTCTGAAATTATTTGGACTCATAAAACACAATCACTAAGTACTCCGCAGTACTCCTGTACACTACCGTTCCTGTTGAAGTATGCACCAGTGTATGACTGCTTGATATTTACATCATTTTGAAATTCAAAATTTAAAATCTAAAAAAAATGCAAAAATTCAAAAAATGACAAAGTATACACAGCTGTGAGATACATCATAAACTGTGGAGGAAAAAGGAGGAAAACAAAATGCAAAAAGTTCCATTTCCAGACATTGATAAAGAATGACAACATCAAAACATTGTATTATTGGTAAACTTGATATGTACAGTATGAACGTGGGATCACATAGAGTTAAACAAATGTTACAGGAATACTACATTCCTCCCACTCTGTCAGCAACCAATCACACACAAGTAACAAATAAATTACAAATACTAGCAAACAAATGAAGAAAACAACTGAACCCTTCATTTTTTAAAATTCAGATACACGTACCCTCTCATATTTCTTCTTCTCTTTATAAATAAGTATAAGCTTCCATACCATTCATTCAAAAAAATTATAAATAATCACATGAAATAGTAGCATCTTATTTCAATTGTTGTGAGGTCAATCCCCCGTTTTACAAGAATGGAATGGTCGACAAGACCGGCTATTCTTTCATAATAGGGTAAAGGACTGACATGCACAATAACTTGCACAATGACAGTAATTGATTCAATTATTTCAATCAAGAGCAAAATTTTTAATGTTTGATATTTAACTATGAATTCGTCCCACATGCGATATCAATTTTCATAACAAGCGAGAATAATTCCTCATTTCATTCAACAATAAGTCAATTACAAATAAATGTTACCACTATTTTTAATGGGGAAAAAAATCTATAAAAATTGCTGCTTCAAACTTTTGTCTCTGTATGCCTTGTATCATAGAGGCAAAATCATGTTGACATTGCACAAAATCCTTGCTTATTAAAGAGAAATAAATCACAGATAAACATTTAAATCCTCCGTAATGAAAAACAAATTCAGTACATGTTCATTGCACAAAAAAGCAGCATCTCTCAAGAGAGAAATGCCGAAACTGGAACGTCCTTCTCCCTCATTCTGGAATATAAACGGAAACTGACAGTCATGTGACTTTGCCCTGTGTTAAAATGACCATTTCTACTCAGCTTTCAAATCTTATTTCACATCAAGGAATCATCCTTAAACAGGTGCCATATTTTCCAAGTGCACTTGGCAGCGAGTCATGAAAGGATAGTGCCTAGCTTTATACACAACAGATGTCTGGTGTTTCCGATTTTAGTGGCACATGTACAGGAATCAAACCTTTTTCATAGTTACACACATGTGCGCAAATGTAATGAACAGAAAATTCAATAAAGTTCACACATATAGCGAAAACCATCCAGGATTTCACGACATCAATATTCACATCTCTTACAAAAGAAAGTGTCACACGCACTGATGATGTATCACATTTGGGTGAATCATATTCTCTTTTTCATCCTTTTCAACAAAATGTCTCCCTTTGAAATAATGAATGTGTGTTTTTCCTTTACCATTCGAGAAAATTTAATGGCCTCTGGTGCAAAGAGATCACACTACATTGCTGACATTGAAATAAAAATGTACGGAAATATTTCATCATTCAAAAGTATCACCTTGGGAATTAATATTCTATAAAACTCATATTATGTCTCCAGACGCACTGTATACACACAAAAACTTATATTTACATATGCGTAACTTCTGTTTGGATAATTGTGTTTCTCAACCGAGAGGAAATAAATTTCACACAGCAGTTAGTTGGAAATCACTGTAAAGAAATAGTTCACTTTTGGGAGAAAATGATCCCCAAGAAAAAAAAACTTCAATGTACATTCAATTATCAGTAATATTCCCAAGGTATACAAAGATTTAGAAAATGAAATGGTAGAGTGAAGCAGAGCCGAGAGTGAACTTCTTCTAAGCAAAATAACAAGAATTATATTTACATGACTGTTGAACAATGGCTTTCTCTCCAGCTAATGTCAAATGAATGATGTCTCACAATGGAGAAGCGGGAGCAGAATGTTGCTATTCTGAGATCTAAGCTTAAAGCTTGTCAGCTCAGATTAGAATGCTGATCAGGAAAGATTTTTAAAAGAAGCAAGCTATCACACATGATCAGAGCTTCTTTGCAAGCTTGAAGTATAACAGAGGCCCTTTCCAGAAAACACCGAATCTAACTCCAGGTTAGCACTAGTTCAGTCCGCCACCTGACGTTGAAGTAAAGAGGAAGTGAATGCCGCTGTTTATGGGAGTTTTGGGAGAAGCACACAAGTACATGAATTCTTCAGAATGTGCCAAATTTAACGTGGGCTCTGATGAGCTCCGATGAACCTTGGGAAGAGATCGTTCCAAGCTTTCTAACACTGACAAAATCTGGAAAGACAGAATTTCATTATGTATATATAAATGCATAGAGATTAACATTAGCAAAATCACTAAACTGTCATTTAACAATTGATTATCACACCGAAATCTTTTATTTTCATGAGGTAAAAGTTTCCCAGTTTCTGAGGATTGATCATCAATATTGAATTGCATGTCAGTGGAATTGCCTTTGTGATGGATGTTCACTTATAAGTGTCTGTTAAGGATTTTGAAGTTTTGAGCATGCTCATACCATGAAAACAATGAAAATCAAACTCCAACAAAAACAGGTTTGACAGTAGATACCTGAGGAAACAATGGCCTCTGTTCTCTGTCGTATTTACAGCAGTCCTGCATTAGGATTTTGAACCTCTTTGGAGTGTCTGACCGTGACTTGCTGAGGTCAGGCCTCAGCGTACCCTTGCCCACCATGTAGAGAATCTGTGAAGGTGAAAAGAGAGAAACACCATTACAAACTTTTTGACATGAAGTCAAATAAAGAAAAAACCTTTTACAGTTTTTGACATTTACAGTACCCGCAACGTTATTCTTGACATGATAAACGATAGGACACGATACACGCACTATAGGACACGATACACGCACTATAGGATAGGATGCACGCACGATAGGATAGGATACACGCACTATAGGACACGATACACGCACTATAGGACACGATACACGCACTATAGGACACGATACACGCACGATAGGATACACGCACGATACGATAGGATACACGCACGATACGATAGGATACACGCACGATACGATAGGATACACGATAAAACTGATAAACGCAAAACCTGATAAACGATCTTCACGATAGACCTGATAAACGCAAAACACGATAAACGATCTTCACAATAAACGGAAAACCTGATAGAAATGTTGTAAATTTAGAAACGATTTAGACAGAACGAAATTTTGATACCTACAACATAATTACATTATGTTGATAATAATTTTGAAGGATTTCAATGCTCAGTATATACCTACATTATGGACAACGCGGATTTCTTGTTTTCCGCGTTCTCGCGATGGGAAAAATCAAAAGGTAACTCGGGAAAACCGCGTTCTCATCGCGGGATGACTATTAGTTACCTGTCCCTGTCGCGGTAACATTTGTTTAAAACATTGATCGGTTTTGTACCATAAAAACTCTTTAATCCACGGTCGTACGTCTTTTTTTTAAATTTTTTTTTTTTAATGCCATCACAGCTAAAATAAAAAAGAAACTAATATATATACGGCATTGAATTCATTATTTGATATCTATATGAATTTTCTAAGCCAATGATTCTAAAATTTATATTGTCACCTAATGTTTAATATATAAGTTATACAGGGAATTAGCTAAATGTAATATGATGTAGTGATATCATGCTTCAGTAGCTCTCTTATGCTAATGTATATTACCTTGAATATGAAATAAAACCAAGTAATATTGTGTGTGTAGCGAGGAGGGGGTTATTTTGCATCAAGCTCTAAGTTCACGGCTCATTCAACATCTCAAGTTATTTTCATAACGACCGCTTTAAAAAAATCAACCGCACTACACCTGTTAAATATTTTAACACTATGAATGATAATTGATAGTCATAAGTAATTGGAACATATTTATTTGAATTGATATTTTGTTAACAAAACATAAATAAACTGTTTAAAAAACATAAACTAAACCCGGCTTGTTTTAAATTCGCAATTTTGAAACGCTTAGTGTGTAAAAAATTCAAATAATCATCAAAACCAGCATAAATTTCAAGTATCTACACGTACGACTATTGGTACATGTGTACATGTACAAGTAAAAAAAAAAACAACGATGACAGCGGAATCGTGCCCAGTTGAGCAGAATTTCGGGGGATACAACACCCTTGCACCCTTTTAAACTTAATCTTCCAAATGTGCGAAATACAATGTCCCTGAGAATGCTAGCTGTCAAAACACGGCTGATACACAAAATCAGATATAAGGACGCGCACAAGTTCAGCAGTTGCTATATAGGTAACATACAGGTGAAAAAATCGGAAGAAAAAGAACCATTATCAAAATACATGTATGTGACAAACAATGTAATTTACTGATTTTCCCTTTCAAATCGGAACTTTCTATTTTTCTGTTAGTGTTAATTACAAATAATTGTTTCTAGACAAACAAATGTTTATGAACTTCAGATGAAGGAGCTTTCAGATTTACTGTCCTCGGTTCGCTTGACGGACCACTGCCTACTTTCCAGACTACTTAGAATTAAATTGTGATAAATTTTCACTCTCTCTGGACAAATAGCTCTTCTTCTGCCTTAAAATCGACAACTTTATGTTCTCCTTCAAATATACCGACTTTTCTCGATTCCTAAAAATAGCTTCTTTAACAAAACGAATAAAGGTTTCGGAAAGTATCGTACTTTTTCATTAGATTTTATATACGATCCCGATAGATTCCAAAGCTACACGATAAACGATTTTCACGATAAACGGAAAACCTGATACACGCAAAATACGATACACGATAGACCTGATAAACGCAAAACACGATAGAAAACGGAAAACCTGATACACGATAGGATAGGATACACGCACGATACGATAGGATACACGCACGATAGAGCACGATAGGAATGTCAAGAATAACGTTGCGGGTACTGTATTTGACCTTTGTGTCTAATAATGACATCACACACACGGACTAACCTGGTCTGTTTTTTATGTCTAATTATGCCATCACACACACGGACTAACCTGGTCTGTTTTTTAATTAAGTCTAATTGTGACATCACACACACGGACTAACCTGGTTTGTGTTAGATATGTCTAATTATGACATCACTCACACGGACTAACCTGGTCTGTTTTTTAATTAAGTCTAATTGTGACATCACTCACACGGACTAACCTGGTCTGTTTTTTAAGTTTAATTATGACATCACACACACGGACTAACCTGGTTTGTGTTAGATATGTCTAATTATGACATCACACACACGGACTAACCTGGTCTGTTTTTTAAGTCTAATTATGACATCATACACACGGACTAACCTGGTCTTTGTTACTTATGTTGCTGTAAGGAAGTGATTGTGTCATTAACTCGTATAACACAATTCCAAAAGCGTAGACGTCAGATTGGTTTGTGTAAGGATTGGCCTCTTTCATTCGTATCACTTCTGGGGCCTGAAGAAAACCAAGGAACAATAGATGACAAAATAACACAGACTAAAAATCTTATATTAATTACACTCTACTTGTTAATTCTTCTTTTTCAATTTTAAACAATCTCAATTCTAAATGACTTCTGATAATGTTTCTGTCTTTACAAAATAAAAAAAAATCTTTCTAGTTTCTGTCTTTTTAAGTACACATATGATGACCATCTGGGTTAGAAACTCCGGAAATCTACAACATTGAACTCAGAATTTTCTAAGACAACTTGAACTTTTTAAAATCAGAGACTTTTTTTCATTTAAAGATGCATGTAATTATGTTACAACTGTTCTACAAAATAAAAACAACTCAGAATGATACTCAATAAAAACTGGAACTCATTAATTAGTGTAAACCAACTTCCATACAAATATCAGAGATTTGCGAGCATCTCCAAGTTGCAGATATTCATTTTTATCCATCAATGTCTGCAGCAAGAGTAGTATAAAAGTAACAAGATGTACAAATCTGGCAACATTATTTTACACAGATCATTTATGCTATCAGAAAATTCCAATCAAAACAAAAATTAATGTAACTTTTGCTTTTCAATAACATTTCAAGAATGGCCAGCCTCTTGGTGTGCTGCCAGGGATAAAGTGAATAATGCACAAATGCTTCTCATGGTGGCATTATATGTAATTTTGGAGTAGATCTGAGATATTAAATTGTTAGAAAACACACCTGAGGGAATGAATAAAATAAAACTACAGTAAAATACGGTTATAGTGAAGCTCCAGGGCCAGCAAAAAACAGTTTGTTATAAACAAACTTCATTATACAGTAACATACGGTTATAGCGAACCTCCAGGGCCAGCAAAAACAATTTGTTATAACCAAACCTTGTTAATCCAATAAACTTTTCACCATTTTCCTCTCATAATGGAATAAAAATCACTTTGCAATAAATGTGAATTCATTATAATTGTGTTCGTTATAAGCATGTTTTACTGTACTCAAGTGCGACACTTTGTAATCGCGGACTAGTTTTTCATCGAGTATTCATGAATAAAATATGTGACACGTAATAGTTGGTTTACAGTATAATAATAATAAATTTATTTTGTAAAGCGTAAAATCCATATTGTTTAAACGCTATTTCATTAACAATAAAATAAGTTGTATAAGAACAAATGATTAGTAGGTGAAGATAAGGAGTCCGTTAGGGTTGCACAACATAGTAGTCTTGACTTAGAGTTCATCTGCAGACTAGTTGTAATGAATTGCAAACAGATGAGTCTTTAGTTTAGATTTAAAGATACAGAGACTAGCAGCAGTTCTGATATCATATGGTAGAGCATTCCACAGTTTAGGGCCAGCCACACTAAAAGCTCAAGTTTGAATCACAGATGAAGTGGTAAATGGCACTTGTTGTAGGCTCTGATCACTGGACCGCAGAGTTCTGGAGGGAGCATAGGGTGTTATGAGTTCCTGCAGATAGGATGGAGCCATGCTGTTGACGTTTTGTACACTAACACCAATGTCTTGAAGATGACTCTTTGCTGAACTGGCAGCCAATGGAGGGAGCGTAGTACTGGTGTAATGCTGTCATATTTGCGGGTGCCTGAGATGATTCTGGCTGCAGCGTTTTGGATGGATTGGAGCCGCTGGATCTGCTTTGATGGTAAGCCGTAGTAGAGAGAGTTACAGCAGTCCAGCTTTTCCAGCGATTCCCTGTCCAGATATCTCCTCAGCTGGCTCAGGTTCTTAAGGTGGATGAAGGCACCTCTGCACACTGATGATATATGTGCCTCCATGGTCATGTGACAGTCAATGGTTACACCAAAGCCCTTGGTTACTTGCAGTGATGCTATGTGCAGCTTAGAGCCCATTTGTTTGGAGGATATCACTAGCACCTCAGTCTTATCTGTGTTGATCTTGAGGTGATGCTGAGCCATCGAAGTTTGAACTGACCTCAAGCAATACTCCATCTGACTGACTACAAGAGTGGCCTGTTGGACTTTAACACTGATATACAGTTCATTATTGTCGGCATACATGTGGTACAAGACATTGTTCTTTCCGAGAAGGGCCCCCAGGGATGCTGTGTAGATGTTGAACAGAACGGGCCCGAGGACCAATCCCTGGGGGACACTGCAGCCCAACTCAGAGGCACCAGACTTCGCTCCCTTCACTGTGACAATCTGGGTCCGATTGATAAGACGGTAAGCACTTTGGAATGGCTCCAGTAGATTGTTCTCACTGAGGTAGGTATGTATCTGTGCTGCTACAACCTTCTCAATCAACTTGGATAGATATGCAAGGTTAGACACTGGCCGGTAGTTCGTTGGTATGTCAGGGTCCAGTGAAGCCTTTTTCAGAAGTGGTGTCACAATAGCTCCTTTGAAAGATGTTGGGAAGGAACCACTCTCAAGTGACTTATTTATGATAGAAGTGATGACGGGAGCAAGAGATGTGACTTCTTGCTTCACAAGGGATGTAGGCATAAGGTCCAGTTCACAGCTCCTGTTGACAGATGACCTAATCAACTTTGTGACTTCATCCACAGTAACATGTTGGAAATGGCTGAGTCCAGTTTCATCGAGTGCTGGTGGGTCAACAAGTGGATTGTGATTGTCACATGTAATGGAGCTGTGAATTCTGCACAAAAAAATCACTAAACATGTCAGCCAGATCTGATGGTAATTTGTCGGCAGGCAATGGAGTGGTGGAGTTCCTACCAAGAAACTTGTTGACCACTCTGAAAAGCTGCTTACTGTCACCTTTGTTATCATGCACCAAAGTTCTGTAATGATGGAGCTTAGCCGCATCAAAGAGTATGTTCACCTCTTCCCTGCACTGAATGTAAATCTCTCTGTGTACCACGAGTCCTAATTTCCACCACAGTCTCTCGGTTTGTCTGCGTCTCTGCTTCGTCTCTCTCATAGAGCTGTTGTACCACTCAGATTCTGGTCTGATGGTGATCGTGCGAGTTCGGAGTGGTGCGAGCGAGTCCATGATGGAAGAAAGTTCACTGCTGTAGAATTCTGTGAGGTCAGTGAGTGACATCTTGATTGCAATGAACACAGAGTGGAGCTGGTTACAGCTTGACTGAGAGCACTGGGGTCAATGGCCTTGACTTTGTGATAAGTCACAGACTGTTTAGGCAGCTGAGATTTGGACATCGAGAGATTCACAAACACAGGGAAATGATCCGGGAAGCCATGGTCCTCAGCAAGGGTGGTGAGCACAAGAGAGTCTACTAACCTGGATAGAACAAGGTCCAGTGTGTGGCCACCGCGATGGGTGCTCCGAGTGACATGTTGCTGGAAGTCAAAGGATGTCACCAGAGAGAGAAATGCAGCAGCAGCAGCATCACTGGAATTCTCAATGTGAAAGTTGAAATCACCCACAATAAGTTAGTGCATGAAACCAATTGTTCAAGGTAAGCAGAGAACTCACTGAAAAACTGCTTCACTGTGTAATTGTTGCCTCTAGAAGGGGGGTGGATGATATACAACACACAAACACAGTCTCTGAGTAGAAGTCACAATACAGTTCAATACCTCAAAAGTATCAGTGATGCTAACAACAAAATATCAATAAAGTAAAGAAGTTAAATCTTTCTGATAACAAAAAGATCTTCTGTCTTTAAGATGGCAATCTATGACCATTCTCCCACCTGACAACTCTATCATGTTCTGTGCTAACACATATATAAATGTCCTTACATCTTTGGTGAAAGGGAAAGCAACATCTGGTTATCATTTAATAAATCAGGAATTCATTAACATCTAAACATGCATTTAAAAATACTTGTAAATATGTGGTAAATTCAAGAAAAAAAATCATTTTATAAAATACATGAGGTATAAACTGCAATGCTTCAGGCCGGCACACTTCAGGAAGCACGTGAAGTATTGCACCTCATACCCTCATGTATTTTCCAAAATGAAGTTTATTCCTTATATTTATATTCTTTTATCTCTGTCGGAATCCACAGCCATTAAAATAGACGTACTATATTTATCTGCATTAATACGCGAATTGTTTACAATTGTAAATACATTCATGAGGAAATGGTAATCACTACAATTTGTATCTCAATATGAAAGGCAAAAACATATCATCATTCCTACAGCAATTGATCTGACA
The DNA here is from genome assembly GCF_947568905.1 of Ostrea edulis. NCBI lineage: Eukaryota > Metazoa > Mollusca > Bivalvia > Ostreida > Ostreidae > Ostrea > Ostrea edulis. The sequence continues at coordinate 59,391,473 of NC_079170.1, read as the reverse complement.
TGTGTGGATCAGGAGATAATCTGCTGATCCATACCTGTCAATTTGGCATCATCCAACTCTTTGGATCAAGTTTACTGTAGTAATGATATAAAACTGGTGTGTGCATCCATTTTGTGTATATTTGGAATTGTTAAAATTGTTGTCATTCTAACAATTGTTCATTTACAGCCATACCATCCACAATATGGAGCCGCTGGGTTGCTGGAATTGATGTGATCCACTCCACCTCGTCTTCATTGTTGCCAATCCAAAATCACCTATTTTTACTGTTAAATTTTCCGTTAAAAATATGTCTTCATTTGAGTTAAGGAATACAATTTCTCTTCCATTACAAAACTGTTTACTGACACAAAACAGAATCATCACCCTAGCATGCAAATAAATTATGAAGAACATGTATATTCATTATGTTCATGTATTTAAACCAATGTAACGGCCAAGCGATTGATTTTATAGTAGCTGCCACCAGTTGTCTTCCTTGACAACAATCCAATATTTTGAAAATTGACTCTTATGTAAAGTTTACTAATTTATTGAGTTATGTATAAGTTAGGTGAAGTTTGTTATACAACAATGTAATACTCCAGAAATATTTCTGGGACTTCGTGCACAGAATATAAAAGAACAATCGTAACAATATCAATTACAATAGAGTTATAGCGACTGAACCTGGTGCCAATTGTATGAATTAATACTAAGTTATAGTCTGACCCAACCAATGAAAGGTGAAGATAACAAATCCATATATTAAATTATCATTAGTATAAAATAATAATTGGTTCCCCTCTTTAGATTGATTAGTTGAATTGTTACTTCTATGAATAATATTCTGAATCTTACACTTATTATTAAATTGTGACTTTACACCAGTAATTCTGAATACAGGTAACTGGGAATGATTCTTAACCTAAGTAATTACCTAATCTAATCCTAATTAATTAATTAATCTCCAGATCAGCCTTATCAGGCAACACTGGGAACGTCCTATTCGTAAAGTAAAATTAGCTATCCCTTAGAATCTTGTCGGATTCTGACTTATATACCCTTTCTTAAGTCCGGGGCAACAGACGGGACAACCCCACCAGGGACGGGGCAACGCACGTACAGCCGGGTCAACCCTAACTTTCCCCGGACAATCCAAATCCCCATCAAACCAACCCCGGCTAAGTATTCTACGGGACTATATCGTTTATCTATAACTAAAATAACTTAAAATCAAGTCTATAAATCCAATTATAATAAAGATCAAACACTTACATTATAAGCACTCTTCGTAGTAAAAACAGCCGTCTGCAACCTAACAACTTTGACCCGAAGATCGGGGTCAAATAAAAATAGACGCGGCCCCAACTCTGACTTTTATAAACAAATATGGCACCTAATACGAACAACGTGCTTGTTTATCACATTAAAAATCGCTATATACACAAATATATGTGGATGAACACCATGCTACTGAAGTAATCAGCGTAAGTAGGCAATAGTCATATTAATAACTTGTGGTTTTACATACAACCCTTTGATTAAAACTATAAATAACACCGGTAACATCGAGCGTATAAAATAACACATGGCACATATGCACATGTATGTAAACATACTCAGTCAACGACTGGAAATAACGAGAAAAGATCGTAAGCTATAAATACATATAATCAAGCTTGCAATATTAGCTAAAGAATGCCATTTTCCTACACCAATTTGAAACCTAAATATTTTAAGTGCTGATAAAATTTAGACTTCTGTGCACAGATTTGTGAGTAGAAAACAATGATGTATATGTACTTGATAAAGGATACTATTAGACTTCAAATCTCTGTGAATTATAGATTTCGCATGAAGGTAACTGAAAAAGAAAATCAAATGCATCAATACAAATGTTCTCCATCATACACCTACGCAATCTTAAATGTATTTTTAATACAGATGAACTTCGGTATCTCAAACACAGATATCTCAAATACCATGGATATGCAGGGCTCGAAATTAACATATGCCCGTCAGTCTGTGAGTGGTTAAAGTCTGGCGGACTGACTGACATTTGTTTTAGTCCGTCCGATGGGACTGATTAATTTTCTAAAGCATCATTTTGGAAAATATACTAATGAAATTTTATACACACTTTTGACATGCTTCGATCTGTAGATATCGGACAAATCTGATTCATAAATATAAATCCAACATTTAAGTGTTACAATATTGTCTGAGGCATATTGAGTTAAATTTCATTTTAATAACATTAACGAAATAAGTTTAATTATTTCTGGAAAACTCTGTAGGACTGGTAAAAAAAATTTCTGTGGACTGGTTGAAATTATACCCCATCAGTCCGGCTGGACTGGTGACATAAAAAGTTAACTTCAAGCCCTGGTATGTCAAAGTAATTTGGAAGTTCCAACCTCTTATCCTTTAAGTATTTTATCCTCGATATCTCAAATCCTCAGATATTGAGCAGTTTTTTCTCAGTCCCAAGATCAAGATAACGAAATTTGACTGTATTTGATTACAGGTATAACAATAACACTCACTCCATGCCCTGCGCAGTCTGTCGCGAAATTTCCATTATTGTTAACATTTCAAATTTGATATCGTCTTCATGAATATGTTTGTACAGACTGGAGCCCTCACACCACTGAGTTACTATGGCTAACTGGGGCTTTGATGTCCACCCCATGAACAGGAGAATGTTTGTATGTCGGGTTTTCCTACAAGAAAACAATCTTTGTCATACAATATTAATACACATCAATCCATGATATAAAGTAAAATAAGACTGCATACAAACAAGGAAAATTCTATGTTGTATTTGGACACCCTATTCTGTTCTGTTTCAAATTATACCTTTCACTCTCTATGCTTTAAAATAAAATTGCCTGGAATCCGGATTCTGGAGTTATCTCTCTTTGAACACTAATGATCAATCACTGAGACATGAAGTAATCTGATTGTCCTGACTTGTAATTGGATCTGGGCCCATTGAACTTTTGAGAGGGGCTCTGATAACACTATGATCTGGCCATGCATGAGTAAATCTGCTCTTCTGACCACCACATATACTACATTGTATCTTTCAATTTACATTATCAGCAAAATTAAGTTCCCATGTAAACAAACCGTAAAACCGCCACTTCATTCTTGAACGCCCTCAGCTGTTGTGGCGTGGGGGCTGTGACATTGAGGCGCTTGATTGCAACATGACCATGGTAATATCCGCGGAACACAGTACCAAATGATCCGGACCCAATCCTCTTGTGGATTTGAATCTGATCGCCATTAATTTCCCAGTCCTCTCGTGGATGGTTTTCCACAGTCCGATGCTACATTAAGAAACACCATATCCCAGATATATTTCATTATAAAGTAACAAATAATATTTAGAAGCTTCAATTTTTAATAATTTTTTTAGTTGACATAGGTGAATGCAAACAAAGCCTCTGTTTTTTTATGCTTTTTGACTACTATAAAATCATGAATTTCTGTAGGTCTAATTTTTTGATTTCTTTGTGGCAGACATACCTATGAATAATGAACAAAAAAGTGAAACTGTGCAACATTAAAGAATTCAAAATCAACTCTTCAACCACAAAATCAAATCCTCCCAAACATTCTTATTTTCCAAAAACTACCATTTTACCCTTTGAAATGAAAAAATAAAGTGCTTCTACAGAAAAATTGAGCATAACTTCTAAAGAAAACTACTGTCACTTGGAAAAGTTAAGTTTCAGTGACAATTTCTGTGCCTATGTTTATTACAAAACCAATTGCATGCACTAAATTTCTTCTTGCACATACAAATGTATACCAATAAAATTCACTCAAAACTTTCAGATTTACAGTGGTATCTAAAACCTTCCCCATTGCAAACCGTCTGTTGTCATGGTTGCCTTACCTTGACCTCTGAACCTGTGTTTGAGGGCTGGGGCTGAGGTACCGGCTTCAATGGATTGGACATCGGTAACACTGGTAGTGTATTATTCCTTTGTGTTCCTGTAATAGTCATAATCCTGGGCCATTAAAATCAAATGTTAAAGAACATTCCAGCTTAAATCAAGAAATTAAACTTTCAACTTTTTCTTTTTGCCCTTTTCTTTCGTTCTTTTTTTTTATTATTATAAAATCTAAAACGAGAAAAATGTGTAGCAGTCTGTAAGAAATTAATATAAATCATAAAACATTCCGATGAAAAATTACACATCTGTACGAATACGTGTCACCACACTGATGAAGAATTTGTTAATCTGGTAGGTAAAAATTAATATGAATGTGCAAATCCATTCTACAATTATAAGACTCAGTGGACTTCAGAAACACAGACCTGCCTTTGTTGTGTTACACATGTGCTATGATTTTTCCATGAAGTTCATTGATTCACATCACACAAGCCAAACCAGATTCAACAACAAATTATCAACAATCTTGGAAGTTCACTCCATCAAAACTATACAACTTAGAAAATTAGTCAATCAGATTCATCTTCCCACTAGGATTATTTTTTCTCCATTCAATGATTTGAATACCAAAAATGTATGTGCAAGCCATTTTAATTAAACTTTAATCAACTTTCAAAATCTTTTCACACCATATCCATCTGGTCAGACTAAATGTAAGGCTCATTAATATGAAAACAATTAGTATTGACTACATGAAGTGGAGGTCCTGTGGGGGGAATATGTGTTGTATGCACACATTTACATGGGACTTGCACAGATACTGTGTCTACACATTAGTACCTAGTTTTATTGAGCCTCGCATTCCTAACACAGAAACATTTTACATGTGTCAGTAAAAATGTAAACAATGGGAAACATGGCTCTTGTATTACATTCTGAACCACTAAACACATCATTCATAATTACACTACATGGACTGGACACTTAGGTGTGGAGAAAATTTGATAAATCAAAAAATCTTTGTAAAACATATACCCCCCCCCCCCCCCCCCCCCCCCCCCCGTGCAAAATTTAAAAGAGTTATACACATGCAACATTTAATTGATAGTATTGATAGTAGTGCAAAAACCATTCAAGGTATTGAGTGGACAATATCTTCCTATATTCAGAGTGGATTAACCTTTGACCATGTTACCTAAAAATCAATAGGGCTCATCTACTCCTTAAGATATATCATTGTACCAAGCTTGATGTCTGCAGAACAAAGGGTTCTCATGATATTGAGCAGACAATATCTTCCTATGTCAAGAGTGGATGAACCCCTCACCTCTGACTATGTGACTTCAAAATATATAGGGGTCATCTACCAGTGTACTACCAGTGTGCCAAGTTTGATGTCTGTCAAGCAAAGGGTTCTCAAGATAGTGAGTGGACAGTATATTCCTATCCAGTCTGATCCCCAGCCATGTGACCTCAACATCAATAGGGGTCATCTACTCCTTACAATGTACAAGTGTACCAAGTTTGATGTCTGTTAACGAGAGTTCTCAAGATACTGAGCAGACAGTATCCTCCTATGTCCAGAGTGGATTGACCCTTAACCTTTTGACCTGAAAATCAATAGGAGTCCTCTTCTACTCATAACCAACCCACATATGAAAGATCATCATGATCAAGTGAATGGTTCTCAAGATATTGAGCAGACAACATGTAGTCTACTGACATACTGACTGTTTGACCAACAGCTATCACTGTAAGCTGTCAGTTCTATTTATCATGTTCTCACTGTAAGCTGCCAGTTGTCACTATAAGCTGTCAGTTGTCACTGTAAGCTGTCAGTTCTATTTATCATGTCATCACTGTAAGCTGTCAGTTCTATTTATCATGTTCTCACTGTAAGCTGTCAGTTGTCACTGTAAGCTGTCAGTTGTCACTATAAGCTGTCAGTTGTCACTGTAAGCTGTCAGTTCTCACTGTAAGTTGTCAGTTCTCACTGTAAGCTGTCAGTTCCCTTACTCTGTCTTGTTCTCAATGTCATGTAATGAACCTCAATCTCTAGGACTTGTACATATTTCATCTAATTAAGGAGCATGACCAACATGTACCTGTGTACTTTAAAACATAAATGGGATTTCTATTATTAGGTCTGATTTATGACTTCATTGAACTTCAAAGAAATATTTACGCACATGTATGACCAGAATGAATAATTTGAATGATCCTAATCTAGCTTTGTTTATGTGAAGTCTACAATTAACATATTTCTGCTACCTCAGGTAATCATTGGTTCAGAGCATTAGATATTTCTGCTTCAGATAATCAATGGTTCGGAACATTAGATATTTCTGCTACCTCGGGTAATCAATGGTTTGGAGCATGTTGCTTGGAGATTCATAATGACATCACCATTATTTCTTTCACTTTCTTTTTTGAAGCCTCAACCACTATTGTTTAAATTGGGTTAGTAAATTTTATAACTTATGGGATGTAAATGACTATCAAAATTCTGAATCAACATATGTTTAAATCCATGTAATACATTTTACATATCAATCTAGAAACATTTTATCTCAATGTGATCCTTAATCATTGTTTTAAACTTCCAGTAACACAAGAACCAAATCTCCCATTACGTTTGTGTTTAGAGGAAAAGCCACAATAAAAAAAATATCACAGCCCCACACACAAAGCACACACGGTTACCATAGCGATGCTTTGGTGTAGTTTTGCTACATGTGCCATCGCTGGCATGGCGTTTTTCTTTGTAATGTCGAGGGAGTCCTGTATCTGTAATCAGTAGTTTACCTCACCAGTCAGAATGTACTACATATTTATCTCATTTATAGCTTCATTGTGAACATAACATTCATAAGTCCAAAAACATGAAACTGACAAGGTATCATTGCTCTCATTCTTTACAGTCACTGCAACATCATAAACTATTTCTGTGGCAATCATTCGATTCAAATGAAACACACCGCCATTTAAATTCTGCTGAAAGCACAGTAGGCAGTGTTTATGAATCATTCTTTTACGTATTTAAAGAAAAGCTCAGATATGTTAAATCTGCAAAACACAAGTTGTCACTACTTTTTATATTCATGTACACAGGTACAGAAAACACAACTAATTTTGTCATCTACCATGCTACATTGCAGTGCAGAATATCCTCAATATTGATGCTGCAATATCAAATGATCTAAAAACAGTTCCTACCTTCAATGTTCTGGGGAGTAAATGGAAACTTCTCCTGTAGAACAAAATAGAGATGTAGAACATTTGAATTTGTTCTTAATAACATAATTCTTTAAACTTTCATTTTCTTCCTAAACAAAACCTTCAACTGTTCCTTGAGTGATATCTGTTTTTTAATCTTTTAATAGAATACTATTATCCAGATTTCCTGATCAAACCTCGATATCTTCCATTGCAATTGTTAATTTTACACAAAATTACATGATATTCAATCTCTCAACTGTAAAATTTCAAAAGCACTTGTAATCAGGATGTGTTCTCTTACAGAATGGATCTAAGATTGTGTAAAAGAGAAAATTTGAACTGGTGACAAAACATTCAATACTACATGTTTTTCTTTATTATTTCAGTCTTAGTTTTACACTCCACTGACAAAGTCAAAAATGACATTCATTTGCTATTTCAATCAATTTCAAAAACTGACATCCTCAGATACAGTCAAACAATGTTTACAATTTTACTTCTACTTTAAAATCTGAAATTCAATTTTACTTGTACTTCAAAATCTGAAATCCAATTTTACTTCTACTTTAAAATCTGAAATTTTCACCTGGATTCTTCACAACAACATTGTGTTAAAATTGCAAACAAATGTATACATGTAAATATATGGGTTTAATGGAGTATATAACTACAAAATTAATGTAAAACGAAAATAATGAACGTTGTACTGTAGAATCATTTAAATTCGTGGGGGCCAATTTTCGTGGATTGCTGAATTTTTACGGGTTCGTGGGGATGTAATTTCGTGGATTTATATATTTGTAAGATTCTTGTATACTAGTTGTCTTTATTCGTTGAGGATGTAAATTCGTGGGTGAGGGGAACCGATGAATTCCACGAAAATTGAGCCATCACGAATTCTAATGATTCCACAGTATGCAATGTTTTATCAGCAGTTCAAATTTCCTCCATAACAAACACTTACATTCATGTAATAACAGAGCACATAATACTGATTATAAGTGTCACTGTAAAAAGTTACAAAAATTCAATCATATTTTAAAAAGCAATACTTTGCACTTACACATTATTTGGCATACATTTATAATTGAGTGATCATAATTTTCAGGAGCATTCAAAGCCACTTCAAAGTCACTTACCTATCAGCTGGTTACTGTCTGTACAAACCAATAAATCATCAATTCTAATCTCTGATGAATACATACCCTTAAATCATCTTGGGGTGGAGGGGTGTTTATGTTCCGCAGATTGGGTTCAGACGTGTACAATGGCGATGAATTGACTTGAGATGTAAGTCTGTGTAAGGCAGGAAACAGAGGTGTCTAGTCAGTTATCCAGACAAGAAAGACCACTTGATTTCAGTGTGAAAGCATGTGACCTTTTTTGTCTGTTTGGGCTTTTAGCTGTAGAATAAACTACAAACATTAAGACCTTCTATCACAGACCGGACACAACAGAGAACGTGGTAGAGCTATGTAAATTTGTCCCTCCAGTTCACCGATAAATTGGGCATACAAGAAAACCTACATAACTCTGACATACTCTCTTGGTTCCTGGTGCCTTTTTCTCTGACCCAAAATTCAACTCTGCATCCAAAGCAACCATATCTATGTGACTAGCTACAATCTGGGGATGGGGTGGGGAAATAATCTGAAATTGTCCACATTCTCCAAGGCTGTCCTAAACCAATCAAAATACTCATTACCTCTGAATGATCAGGATGTGTGTCCGTAATATTTATATTAACATTAGGTGCCGACTGCGAGCGGCTCCGACTAAAGCGGTCTTCCTTGTTCTGAGAAAACCCCGCATCCGCCAACTTGCTGAAATTTCGAATATGAATGCATATATATTTCTGATATAAATATTTGTCAGATACATGCAGAGTTAGAGAAAGAGAAAAGGCAGAGAATAAGAAATTGGCAAAATAGCAGGTTAGCTAGCCTTAAACAACAATAAACACGATGGAGATTGCCATCTCAAGTATCAACACAGCTTGTTGTGGAAAGTTGATCTTTGTCAGGTGTTTTACACAGTGGATTTAATATTGCTATATTTCTATGGTTGGTTGAATAAATTCATTAACCATTAGAATTTTACATCAGAAATATAGAATAAACAAGAATCAAAACTAGCGATTGTTTTTATGAAAAACAAATGTCTCTCCAGCTTCCCAAATTGGAAGTGCTCCAAATGAAACCTCCTTCCCTTAATGTACTGTATGGTATGGAGGAGAAAGCATTAGCAGGAACCCCCCACCCCTCTTAGATCCACTACAACTTTAAGGATAACAATTGGATCCTCCTGTCCCTAAAATATGCACATCTGCAAATGCCATTTAAGTATTGTACAAAGTTTGAAGTCTATCTGATAAGCCATATAAAAGAAGTGCTCACAAGCTATTTTAACATCCTCCACCCCTCTTAGATCCACTATAACTGTTAGGAAAATAATTGGATCCCCCTGTCCCGACAATATGCACATCTACAAATGGCATTGAAGCATTGTACAAAGTTTCAAATCTATCCAATAAGCCATATAGGAGAAGTGTTCACAAGATAGTTTACATACTCCACCCCTCTTAGATCCACTATAACTTTTAGAAAAATAATTGGATTCTCGTATCCCAATAATATGCACATCTACAAATGGCAATGAAGCATTGTTCAAAGTTTCAAGTCTATCTGATAAGCCATATAGGAGGAGAAGCATTCACAAGATTTTGTGACAGACAGATGGACGGATGGACAAAGAAAGTATAAAAACAATACATATGTATGTCTCCCCCAGAAAGAGGGGAGACATAATGCTGAGAAAACTAACAAATTAGAGTTACTTAAGATGACCATTTCCAATCACATCAAACTCAATATCTTCAGAACTAAAGATTAGGTTTTCGATTCTGTGAAAACTGTGAAGAGTAAAACAGTCAAACATACACTACTGCTTGTGAAATTAAAGTGTAATTTTATTCTGTTGATCAAAATAGTGATCATGTAACTGATACAATGCCTGTTACACAAAAAGTGATATAATCATTAATTACTAAAAGCTGCCTCAGTAGAGGGTTTTATAATCATTAATTACTAAACGCTGCCTCAGTAGAGGGTTTTATAATCATTAATTACTAAAAGCTGCCTCAGTAGAGGGTTTTATAATCATTAATTACTAAAAGCTGCCTCAGTAGAGGGTTTTATAATCATTAATTACTAAACGATGCCTCAGTAGAGGGTTTTATAATCATTAATTACTAAACGCTGCCTCAGTAGAGGGTTTTATAATCATTAATTACTAAAAGCTGCCTCAGTAGAGAGTTTTATAATCATTAATTACTAAAAGCTGCCTCAGTAGAGGGTTTTATAATCATTAATTACTAAACGCTGCCTCAGTAGAGGGTTTTATAATCATTAATTACTAAAAGCTGCCTCAGTAGAGGGTTTTATAATCATTAATTACTAAAAGCTGCCTCAGTAGAGAGTTTTATAATCATTAATTACTAAAAGCTGCCTCAGTAGAGGGTTTTTTTCTCTAAGAAACACTAGTTTGATTCTGAGATTAGATTTCTAATTTTGCTAAAAAGTTACAGGCCTTCTTGTGTTTGATGGTGGAGACAGAAATGCTATTTATGTGCTAAAATCCAATTAAAATTTGTGAAAATGTGATTTATTTCATGTGTATATGTGTACACATGTATTTCTCAATATCATTTCATGCCTACACTTTAAAATAACAGTCCTATCTAAAAGTTGCTCCCAATCTATAAGAATACCTGATGGATATATACATGAAAACTGAATTTTAATAAAATTTCTACATGTAGAATTATGATTAAATTGAAACTTAAGTAGACTTGCAATTAAAAGTAACTGTTTTATCTTGTTTGCACTCAACAGTAAGAGAAAAACATGAATGAATAAGGAATTGAAAAAATTCAAAAGTCTGATTATAAAATCTTAAATAACCCAGCTTACATTTAAGCTTTCAAATTTACATGCAAAACAAAGAGCAACAACAGTATATTCTAAAAGCAACACAAAAAATATTCAAATACTAATAGTGACAGAAAAACACAACTAAATACGTAAAACAAAACAAACATGAAATTATTAAGGAATAAATAGTGAACAGACAGGAAGCAGTGAAACTGGGTCACAAGGTCACTGAAGACGATCATGCCAGGAATTTCAGCAAGTTGAACTTAAGAAGATACATTGAATTCAAGGCAAATTTAGAAATGGGATTTTAGACATCAGGATCAAAGCAAAAATCTCTAGATTTAAAATGTCTAGGAGATAATACCTTCAGTTCCCAAAATTTTATCATTTCTCTACATTTATGAGGGACTTTTTATTTTTTATAATCCAAGTTCTACATGTAATTATTTTTTGCTTCTCAAACTGAGAAAGACAAGAATATACTAGTTTTCACTCTATGCATCATTTGATATTTCAATATAAAAACCAAAGTTTGGATTGAAACAAGTATGGAACATGCATCACAACTCAAGATGTGCTTCAGACACGGGATGTCTAAATAACAGCAGAACCCTTCTTAGGAGTTTACAAAGGGTTCCAGGGCTACAATGCTCACCCGAGCCATCTTGCTCAGAGGAATTTTTTGGTATGCTAATAATGGCTCAACAATACGCCAAGCCTTGCTACTGGACCACTTTATGCATGTACACTACATGTCTCACGGTACTAACAGATAATTTTCAAATACTGTAATTATTGTACTGTAGTTGGATAGACCTTATAGCATCTGTATTATATGTAAACTCTAACACGGGGCAATTCAATTCAGTTCAACAATATATAGACTAGAAAACTGACAATTCAGAAAGGCACCCGTGATAAATCTGAAAATTGACAAGGGTCTTCCTCTGCCTATTTCACATATTATTTATAAAATTTATGAACATGTTCCCAAAGAAATGTAAGTTATCAGTTGCCATAGAGAGTGCTGTCGGCTGGACAGACAGAGAAATGGAGTGATTACTATAGAAATCTAAGCATTTCCTTTAAATTCTATAAAAATCTTCTCCAATAATCCCAATTACTATGTGCCATAGAAAGTGCTATTATCTAACTAATATCAAAAAATCCTAAGTTCCATAACTCTGTAATAACAAAGCTAATGAATCTGAAAATCAAAAGGGGATTTCCTCCACCTAATCCAGTGTTTATGTATAAAATTTATTAAAATCTTCCCAAGAAAAGTTAAGTTATCATGAGCCATAGAAAGTGCTGATGGATAGGTAAAGTGATGGTTGGGCTCTAACAAAGTTATGTACTTAAAGTCCTTATACTGTACACCCACTCTGGCTCCAGGGTCATGAAATGAAGAAAATAAAATCTACATTACATGAGGGAACTTCCATATTAATAAGACTAACTGCATCTTTGTGGTCTATCTAAATAAAGACAAGAGGTCCATGGGGACACAGACCTTATCCGTCACTTGAGTCTTAGTTAAAACTAGCTCCAAGGGCTATCAAATCTATAATTCTGATCTTCAAATCTAGTATTCAGCAGCAGTATAAAACAAGATATGTTCTTAAAAGACAAATGACACCCCCCCCCCAAGTGTCTGTACCGATGAAAGACTTTACATAATAAATTGTGCATGCTATATTAGATAATTTTGGTCCTACAATGGAAACAAAACTCCTACATGAAATTTATAATTTTGGTAAAGGGCTACCTGCTCCTTCTAATATCCATTTTAGTTTCAATTTAGTATCAATAAGCATGAAAGAAAATGTTATTTAAACGCTGTACACATATACACTAAATACCAAGTTTGTCCCTGTCCTGGAGTCACAACGAATCATGAAATTTACAATTTTGGTAGAAGCTTCCTGCTCTATATCACTATGCATTTAGTTTTTTGGGTTTTTTTTTTTTTTACAGATGTGAAGATGAAGAGAAGAAATGTTTTGAAAATTGGTCAATTTTTGGCAGATTTTGCCCTGGCCCTAATATGGCTCCCACCCTGGCTTTAGGTTTCATGAAGACAATAAAGTTGAATCTTCATTATGTTAGGAAGCTTTCACACAAGTCTTGTCTTTTCTGGCTCTGTAACCATTGAAAAGAAGTTATTTCAAGCAATCCATCCTATTTTCACCATTTCTTAATATTTCCCATTGGAAGTGGCCATGATCCTTTATTTTATCAAACCTGAATTCTCTTAACCCAATAATGCCGTGTAGCAAGTTTGATTGAAATTGGTCTAGTTGGTTTTAAGGAAGTTGAAAATGTGAAAAGTTCACATGTGGTTGACAGACAACTTTTAATTAGAAAAGTTTACGCAGGCCTTCAACTCAGGGAAGCTAATAAAAAAGGGTGAAGCAATTCATCCCCCACATGAACTAGTCAGCAGAGATCAAACCACTGCTTTCAAACATGGCAAATAAGGATAACATATCTATCTATACCAAATAAAGATCTACATATAACTGTGGCAAATTAAAACACAACAACGGCTTGTCACATATCACCTCAAATGAAATAATGTCATTTCTCCCATTATCAACTTTGTCTATTAACTCCAATGTAGCTGATTTAGTTACAGCTAAAACAGGTCTTTTACAACTTTTACAGGTCTTTTCAAAACACTTGATTTTTCAGTCTTTTAACTTTCCCCTGTTTATTTCATAAAGTTGATATCAAATGAAGGAAAGACACTAATTTTACAATAAAACCCCAAAAACTCTGCAAGTGTATAATGGGTGAAACAGATCCGTAAAGTGCTCGTTAGTAACAGGTTTTCTCAATCTCTCAGTTTTTAATTCTTAAAAAACATTCGGCAACCCTTGTGTCTACTAAAATTAAAAATACTGGAATGTGAGAAAACAATGGTTACTAACTCACACTGGTTGAAGAATCTATATTTTTCTAATGACAACAACATCAGTTATATACATGAATATGTAAAGCATCCAATGGCAAAACAGTCACAATTTTTACATTCATCAACCTAATAGTATATTGTTTTTCTTATCTCATTTACTTCTTATGTCTACAGTTCTGTTGAAACTCCAAAATAGAATTTTATTCTTTTAAAACATCATTACTTAGATTAAGTCCATCTCAATGACACACATGTAAATGCCTGTAGCTGCTGCTCTTTGGCAAATTAATCATTAACTCACATTTAATTAATCATTGTCAATTCTCATATAGAGATCTATATAATAATTCTGACAGACTCCACTTTGACCTTTCGTTCTTTCATGTGATGTGGCTTTCACTCATACACATGATCATCATATGTTTTATCTATGTTCAGCAAACATAAGGAAATCCAAAATTAACAAGAGATGTTTGTAAAACACATATGCCCCCCCCCCCCCCCCCCCCTTGGTGTAAAATTGAAAAGGGCTATACATACACATCATTTAATTGATAGTCGTATCATCAATTCAAAATATTGAGCAGGCAATATCTTCCTATGTCAAGAGTGAATTGACCATGTGACCTAAAAATCAATAGGGGTCATCTACTCCTTATGCTGTACCAGTGTACCAAGTTTGGTGTCAATCAAGCAAATAATTCTTAAAATATAGGAGACAGCATATTACTATGTCCAGTTCAACAATTGACTTTTGACCTCAAAATCAATAGGAGTCATCTCCTCCTGAATATACACCACTGTACTAAGTTTGATGTCTGTCAAGCAAAGGGTTCTCAAGATATTGAGCGGACAGTATATTCCAATGTCCAGGTTGACCCTTGACCTTTGACCATGTGACTTCAAAATCAATAGGGGTCATCTTCTCCTGAATACGTAACAGTGTACAAAGTTTGATGTCTGTCAAGCAAAGGGTTCTCTAGACATTGAATGGTCAGTATATTCCTATGCCCAGTTTGACCCTTGACCTTTGACCATATGACCTCAAAATCAATAGGGGTCATCTACTCCTTAGGATGTACCAGTGTTATAAGTTTGATGTTTTTCAAGCAAAGGGTTCTCAAGATATTGAGCGGACATTATATTCCTATGTCCAGAGTAGATTGACCCTTGACCTTTTGACCTGAAAAACACTAGGGGTCCTCTTCTACTCATAACCAACCTGCATATGAAATATCATTATCATCAAGTGAATGGTTCTCAAGATATTGAGCGGACAACACATGGTCTACAGACCGACCAACCAACAGTTGCAAAACAATATGCCCCCTCTTTTTCAAAGGGGGGCATAAAAATGTTAAAATATCAATTCATTTTTGTTGTGTATTTCTTGTACACTTAGAACTGCATTCTGCATGCAGCAACTGTTTAAACCCCTTCAATACAACCGATAAGGTATTCAGTAATTTTGTCCACTCATGTGACGTACAGTTCCTATCTAAATCACTCAATCAATAAACTGCCAAAGAGCAACCATTTCAATGGACTGTCTAATTGTGTCATAAAACAACACATTTCTTTTGAGTGTGGATACATACGGTTTGAACACCCCTGGATACGGTAAGGAATCGGGAGCTGGGAAACAGAAGGGTTGAATTTTATCACTGCATCGCTGGTGGAATCGAATTCCACAGGTCTGACAACGAAAACTTTGAAACAAGGACTTCCCACAGCCATCACAGAATGTTAACAGTAAAAAGGTTTTCCTAACCTGCAAGAAAGCGCATGCTGAATACAATTTCATCATTTGCATGGATAACATTTTCTTTACAGATCTTGCTCCAATATCAAACAATCTTTCCTTTTATTGTGCAGAAGAAAAATCTTCCATTACATGTTAACTAAAACGCTATTCATATTTTTTTTTTTTTTTATATTATGAAGTTGCCATAAGATTGAAATACAACATCTTTCTCCAAATTTTGACAAATATAAAACATGAAAAATAGTATCCTTTACACAAAAATGCAGGACTGAAGTTAATACATGTATGCACCTGTAAATCATGCAGAGGATCAAAGAATCTAAAGAAAAGTTGCCAAAGGCAGTATCCATTCTGCATTTTATCACACTGGTACAGAATAATATACTTAATTATCAAACTAAAAACTTCATCACTGTCCTCCATGAGGTGTGAAAGAAATAGCTGGGTTCAAGATATCTAATGTAGTATTCCTCATAAATACATGGCGTTACCAGCAACATGCGTCTGGGCTGCGTTCAAGATCGTAGCAGCTACATAGTGGCTAGATAGTGTTAAGAAATTGAACAAACATCTAGGCTAGTGTAGCCCTATGCTGGATTCATACAGTGCATTCAATAGACCTAGATATCTGATCAAAGAATCTAAAGAAAAGTTGCCAAAGGCAGTATCCATTCTGCATTTTATCACACTGGTACAGAATAATATACTTAATTATCAAACTAAAAACTTCATCACTGTCCTCCATGAGGTGTGAAAGAAATAGCTGGGTTCAAGATATCTAATGTAGTATTCCTCATAAATACATGGCGTTACCAGCAACATGCGTCTGGGCTGCGTTCAAGATCATAGCAGCTACATAGTGGCTCGATAGTGTTAAGAAATTGAACAAACATCTAGGCTAGTGTAGCCCTATGCTGGATTCATACAGTGCATTCAATAGACCTAGATATCTAGCCTAGCAGCTATGATCTTGAATACAGCCCTGACAATACCTATGTTAACAAACGCTGCCAGTCAGTAACATACATTCTATTATTTGTCAACAGAGGTGATACTGACAATACAGGTTTCGCCAGGTACATGTAAATTACACTTAGAGAGATCACTCGCCCTCCCCACTGTGTCCTCAGCAGTGTGACTTATTCACAGATAGGTCACTCTCCCTTCCCACTGTGTCCCAGCAGTGTGACTTATTCAGATAGATCACTTTCCCTTCCCACTGTGTCCCCAGCAGTGCGACTTATTCACAGATAGATCACTCTCCCTCCCCAGCAGTGTGACTTATTCAGATAGATCACTCTCCCTCCCCACTGTGTCCCCAGCAGTGTGACTTATTCACAGATAGATCACTCTCCCTCCCCACTGTGTCCTCAGCAGTGTGACTTATTCACAGATAGATCACTCTCCCTCCCCACTGTGTCCCAGCAGTGTGATTTATTCACAGATAGATCACTCTCCCTCCCCACTGTGTCCCAGCAGTGTGACTTATTCACAGATAGATCACTCTCCCTCCCCAGCAGTGTGACTTATTCACAGATAGATCACTCTCCCTCCCCACTGTGTCCCAGCAGTGTGACTAAATCAGATAGAGCACTCTCCCTCCCCACTGTGTCCCCAGCAGTGTGACTTATTCACATACTATGTTGTGTGTGGTGATGGCTAACTGTCCCTCCAACTTGCGCTTGGGTTTTTCACAGACATTGATGTCTTTACCGGCTAAGTTTGCCATGTCAATGTCCCACGAGATGGGCATCCTGAAACACAAAGCAATACTAGTGTGTAGTTCATGTCAGATTCATTACAGCTACATGTACAAACATGATCACTTTTAGTATTCATACAGTTTTGAAAAAATTCATAGTTTTGAAAAAAACTCAAAAAAAATCAGACCGTTTCTAAATATATTGTTCCAGTGTAACAATAGTGTTGAGACAGAACAAAATTAGACTGACGAGGACAATTTTGACTTGCATTACTCACTTTGCTATGAAGTATGATTTTACTAACAGTACTTAAGTTGTGGAGTTGGTGCACGTGGTGGAGTTGGTGCACGATTTCATAATTTGGAATACTTAATTTGTTGTGGAGTTTTGCATAATTTAATAATTCGGAGTACTTAATTTGTTGTGGAGTTAATGTAACATTCTATAACTTTGAAATTTTACTTTGTTGTGAGGTCATTGCAAGATTTTATAACTTGATAATTAGGAGTACATGTGACTCTCTATGTCTCAAACTTTGTATTTCTCGAAGCTCTTGATCTCTCAAAATGAAACCAATCCCCCAAGGATGAAAAGTGGAGGATATGTACAACAATATCTTGAAATAGAAAACTTTCAAACTTTCTTTATCTTGTCAAAAAATGCAATCTGAAAACAATTTAAAACCCTGTTGGACTCAAACCCGCGATCTATAGTTCAGTGGTCAAAGTGCTAACCTACTGAGCTACTCAACTAGGCAATGATGTTTTAAATGTATAGGCAAATATTGCTGATATTTATATTTTCATCCATGTTTTAAAAGCAAGTCAGTCTTTATGATGATGTAGAGTACCTCCTTACATAAGTAGCACACCATTTGTGCTTTTTAGGGGGTAGGTAATTGTTTAATTGTACAATTGTAATGACCACTGGACAGCAGTAGGATGCTGTGTAAGCGTGAAAAGTTCGTTTTGACTTGATGGTGAGACAGTAATTTCGAGAAAATAATTCAGAGATATGGCAATAAAAGAAAAATACAATGGAAAACATGTCACAACAAACCCGGGATATTGTGAATACACACTTACAGTTACTATAGAATCTGAACCATAAGTCGGACCCTTAACTTCCACATTTAATTCAACCTTTCATCTCTTAAACTTTTGATCTCTAAGTTTTTTCATCAAGGTCCCTTCACTTCCGAGTTATCAAGAGTCATCTGTACTTACTTTGTTGTGGGAGTCGATGTACAGATTTATAACTTTGTTGTGGGGGTCGATGTATAGATTTATAACTTTGTTGTGGGGGTCGATGTACAGTTTTATAACTTTGTTGTGGGAGTTGATGTACAGATTTATAACTTTGTTGTGGGAGTTGATGTACAGATTTATAACTTTGTTGTGGGGGTCGATGTACAGATTTATAACTTTGTTGTGGGGGTTGATGTACAGATTTATAACTTTGTTGTGGGGGTCGATGTACAGTTTTATAACTTTGTTGTGGGGGTCGATGTACAGTTTTATAACTTTGTTGACATATGGGGGTCGATGTACAGATTTATAACTTTGTTGTGGGGGTCGATGTACAGATTTATAACTTTGTTGTGAGGGTCGATGTACAGTTTTATAACTTTGTTGTGGGGGTCGATGTACAGTTTTATAACTTTGTTGTGGGAATTGATGTACAGTTTTATAACTTTGTTGTGGGAGTCGATGTACAGTTTTATAACTTTGTTGTGGGAGTCGATGTACAGTTTTATAACTTTGTTGTGGGAATTGATGTACAGTTTTATAACTTTGTTGTGGGAGTCGATGTACAGTTTTATAACTTTGTTGTGGGAGTCGATGTACAGTTTTATAACGTTGTTGTGGGAGTCGATGTACAGTTTTATAACTTTGTTGTGGGATTTAATATACAGTTTTATAACTTGGAATACTTACTTTGTTGTGGAGTCATACACATTACAGTTCTCTGGCAGTAGGTCTCTACGGGACATCGTTTTCTTTAACCCTTCCTTCAGTACTTTTCCTGGCTCAATTTTAACCTATCAAAAAGAGGCTGAGAAGGTCAGAAAGAGGCTGAGAAGGTCAAAAAGAGGCTGAGAAGGTCAGAAAAAAAACTAACATTATAATATCAATACATCTTAATTTTAACCTATCAAAAAGAGGCTGAGAAGGTCAAAAAGAGGCTGAGAAGGTCAGAAAAAACCTAACATTATAATATCAATACATCTTAAACCATCATGTACAACTTTTCACTCCATCATTCATAAATCACAGGAGTTTATATGACTTTTTTTTTTTGGCTCCAGCATTTATATGGACTTCAATAAATCCCCATTATTATAATAGATACCCACTGGCCAAAATGCTAACCTGAAGAACCTTAAATAAATATAACTGAAAACAAACCAGATCCTTTAAATGTTTATTTCCTTCAGATGCCTATGTAAAAGTCCCAACTTGTACTCCACCATGACCATGAGGCCATGATTTGAAAATGTCAAAAATCCTAGCCTTACTAATCTCAAATGAAGTTACCTAATATGTGTACGCTAATACACATACTGCCCCATCCAATCCTTCATACCTGTATACTGCCCCATCCAATCCTTCATACCTGTATACACTAATACACACACAGCCCCATCCAATCCTTCATACCTGTATACTGCCCCATCCAATCCTTCATACCTGTATACACTAATACACACACAGCCCCATCCAATCCTTCATACCTGTATAATGCCCCATCCAATCCTTCATACCTGTATACTGCCCCATCCAATCCTTCATACCTGTATACACTAATACACACACAGCCCCATCCAATCCTTCATACCTGTATACTGCCCTATCCAATCCTTCTTACCTGTATACACTAATACACATACTGCCCCATCCTTCATACCTGTATACACTAATACACATACTGTGCGGGTATGTTAAGGCAGGTCATGCTCAATTTATGCACGTAAACTGCATAATTTTTTAAAATCTGTCCTACAGAGAGAGAGGGAGCTACTAACTTTTAAAAATTATTTTGGTTGTTTACATGAGAACATTTTGCATCATAACAACATGACAAACATGCACTTTCATATGACGTCATTGCATGACTGTTATAAATACAGTATAATTTGTCCAAACCGGCCTCTGAGTACTCCGGCGCTCTGTCAATTCCGGCCACAAAATATAGTCCCTAACATTTCTTTAACAAATCCTTTATTAATAATTCCCTGTACTCCGGACACTGCGTATTCTGTATATCGGCCGGCTTACACAGTCCCAACTGCTATCAATTAACTTTAATTATCCTGTGTAAACCGGCCCCTCGATGATACACCACCCTAATCGTAATTAGCTCTAATTAACACATTTAAACCAGCCACCCCACGATGACCAACCTGTCGGTATTCGGTCGATCACACGCGGTGTACACAAAGGGTGTCTCAAGGGAAGCCACAGGTAAGTAAAAGAGTGCAACTGGCGATGAGTCGCGATCAGTTTAAAATAAAACCTGATTTTTAGGGGGTACACTTTTCAATTATGACAGCACCACGCACGAGGTAATGGTGCTCTCCCCCTAACGACAGAGACGAGAACTGACAATAAAAGACAAAGTTCAATTAATCGATGAATTCGATACATTCTTGGAATGAAACAAAATCGGCAACAATCCCGTTATGTTTTCCAAAAGCAGGGTTTCCCCTCATGGACTTCTCGGAGCTCTACGGCGAGTCAGACAGTGATGATATGCAGTTAGTTAGCACAACTCGCCATGTCCGGTCAATCACTCGGAATTACATCAGTTTCCGTTTCACAAATTGAGACAGTTGAAAGCGATACTTTTACAATGAAAGCTGGGAAAGACAAATTTTAGACGAACACAACACAAACCTGACGAACGTACATAGTGTAGTACTTGATAACGGCGATGATGTAGACGAAATCGACAATTTACCAACAGAAAATTGCGCAAATAATTCCCAGATTTTAAACTGTTTAATAACAATTAAAACTTTTTCAACTGAGCACAACAATAAAACACTGACATTTATATTTTTACATTTTGAATTGTTTTGTGATATAATAAAACGTTAGCAATCATTACACACGTATGCATAGATAGTGAATACAAGGGAAGCAACTCTCATTCTTGTCAACATTCCGCACTCCGGACTCTGTGCAAACCGGCCAATTTCTTTGGAACCACATATAGCCGGTTTAGACAGATTATACTGTATATCATGAATGTACCTTAATAGAAAATAAAAAGTAGCACATTACCCCAGGATTTAAATATTGGTCTAACTGGCAATAATGATGGTAAAACACCCATAGTTTATCAGAATTACTCTTAGAATCCTACCACTTTCAGTAAGAAATAATTATTAAACATTTAAGCTCAAAACCATCTAGCCCATGTTTTACATTTTGCACTGATGCTATTCAGTTTTCTTTAAAAGTTTTCTTAACAGACGATTCTATCAGTAATTACCGTGTACATTAGTTTATGACCTTTCACATGGTGTATAAGAAGTCTCTAAAAGTATGTGCAGTAGTGTGCTACTTTTGCAGTTTTATTTCAGTGTGTGACAGAGGAAAATCGGATTGACATGCTAAATGGAATGTTTCCCCCGTTAAACAAAGTTGTCAATGAATCTGGGCTTGAAGCCAACTTTTTATGTCACCAGTCCAGTCGGACTGATGGGGTATAATTTCAACCAGTCCGCAGAAAATTTTACCAGTGCAACAGAGTTTTCCAGAAATAATTAAACATATCTCATTAATGTTATTAAAATGAAATTAAACTCAATATGTCTCAGATAATATTGTAACACTTAAATGTGGGATTTATATTTATGAATCAGATTCGTCTGATATCTACAGATCGAAGCATGCCAAATGTGTGTATAAAATTTCATAAGTATATTTTCCAAAATGATGCTTTAGAAAATTAACCAGTCCCATCGGACTGACTAGAACAAATGTCAGTCAGTCCGCCAGACTTTCAACCAGTCACAGACTGACGGGCATATGTTAATTTCGAGCCCTGTGAATGAAATCAACATACCTTCATAATATCAATAAATTCTCAGCGTTTCACATATATATCCCATATATCCCATGTCATATATTTCAAATACTCCACATTTTGTTGATATTTACACGGCACACTTTAATAAATTCTTCACATGTGTCAACGTCACTCGATGTATAGTTATGACGTCATCAGTTTACTTTAATATTGATCAGACACAAATTACACGACATCAACATAACATTCCATATTTCTTTGGATCTTAGTAGCTGTATGGTTTATTTCATGCATAAATAAAACTTTCATAAAAATAAAATCGGGATTTGATATATACTTAATGATATACTTATTTCAATGGCCTACATTTTTCATAACGCTATGCGAGTTAATTTCTCCTAATCACAGAGGGCGCGCAGCAAATTGCGGTCCTTAGTTGACGGTGTCATATAAGAAATAAATAGAAAATTTACAAGTTTTGATTGCAATCAATTGCCAGTTAAGGAATTTTTCGAAGAATTAAGTGTAATGACTTAAAAATAGTATAATTGAGCATAATATTTTAGTCACTAATTACATTTATATGTGTCGCTTGTGTGGTTTTCTCGCAAGCAATGTATGGTCATGATGTAACAAAGTACGTAAATATTAACTAGTCCTCGGTTTCTTTAGATCAGAATCATGATGTCCTTAGTATATCTGCAATTCTTCATTATTAATTTTTATCAATATTTTCGACAACCAAAACACAAAAAAACCAACATGCAATACGATATGCCTAAAACACATGATGTAAAACCAACGCATACATGTACATTATCAATTTATCACTTCACACTGAACAAAACTACTTGTTGCTAAATGTACACTAGGTGCCAATAAATACAGCATTTTAATGATCTCGAATGGGTATCTCTAGTGTAATATTTTTGTTAAAATATTTTTTCGCCTGTGATTTAATCTTTTGAAAGTCAGATTTTGTGTACATCGACTTACACCTCTTATTGCATTTCAATTACTCAAATGAGCACAAAAACAATCATCAGGCTCCTAGCAACAATGGGTCTGCCTCCTCTTACTATTACATACAAACTTATTTATTTTTACATGCAGAGATAGATCTATAGTCAGATACCCCCCCCCCCCCCCCCCCCAAAAACCCAATATTGTCGTGAATGGTAGTGGAAATGCAATATTTAACCGATGAATGGAACTGAAAGATCAACCCTTGCCACCTTCCTTCTCGAGCTTTGGATTATTTTTTTGAAATGTACATGTCAAGAAATTTTAGGCAATATTATGAACTGAGTCTTATGAACTTCTCTCTCCCCCCCCCCCCCTCCCTCCCTTATAAACGTGCCTGATTGTATCACATGCTTTCATTGTGTTTTAAATTCTAGGTGTCTGTTGTTTTTAAATCAGATGACTATTGAAATATCATCGATATCAATTGTATAATTTGGACAGAAATAAACATCAAATACACCCTATAACACCCCCCCTCCCCAACTCTACAATTTGACAAAGTGCATACTTTAAAAAGTTTTCTCCATAAAATCCAAGAAATTAAACCTTGTTTTGTCATAGATATATTACAACCTGTTAAAACTTGGTATACTAAAGAATTTGGTAACGTAAGCTTTACTATACACTATTTGTTAATACTATTTATGTGAAGCTTAGGACCTCAATCGTAAGCGCGCCCCCAACTTCCGGTGTAAGGGGAGTAACTGCAAAAAATGTAGGCCATTATGACGTCATGTTATTCCGCGGATTTTATCCCAGTAAAGATTTTCATAAGCTGCCTTAACGTATCCGCGTGCCCCATCCAATCCTTCATACCTGTATACACTAATACACATACTGCCCCATCCTTCATACCTGTATACACTAATACAAATACTGCCCCATCCAATCCTTCATACCTGTATACACTAATACACACACAGCCCTATCCAATCCTTCATACCTGTATACACTAATACACACACAGCCCCATCCAATCCTTCATACCTGTATACTGCCCCACCCAATCCTTCATACCTGTATACTGCCCCATCCAATCCTTCATACCTGTATACACTAATACACACACAGCCCCATCCAATCCTTCATACCTGTATACTGCCCCATCCAATCCTTCATACCTGTATACACTAATACACACACAGCCCCATCCAATCCTTCATACCTGTATACAGCCCCATCCAATCCTTCATACCTGTATACACTAATATACACACAGCCCCATCCAACCCTTCATACCTGTATACACTAATACACACACAGCCCTATCCAATCCTTCATACCTGTACACTGCCCCATCCAATCCTTCATACCTGTATACACTAATACACATACAGCCCCATCCAATCCTTCATACCTGTATACACTAATACACACACAGCCCCATCCAATCCTTCATACCTGTATACTGCCCCATCCAATCCTTCATACCTGTATACACTAATACACACACAGCCCCATCCAATCCTTCATACCTGTATAATGCCCCATCCAATCCTTCATACCTGTATACACTAATACACATACTGCCCCATCCAATCCTTCATACCTGTATACACTAATACACACACAGTCCCATCCAATTCATACCTGTATACACTAATACACATACTGCCCCATCCTTCATACCTGATAATACACTTTGAACAAACTTGAAGAGATACATAATGTAAATAACTCTTGCGTATTTGTTCTTGAGAACAAAACCTTTTCAATCCTCTTTCCAACAAATTCCTAATAAGTAAGGCTTTGAATCAAGCACTCACAACTTAAACAAAACATAAATATCCTGCCTCTATACTATATTTATATATCTCCCTTCCCTTCAAAAGGCCATTCAAATCATGCATTGTACTCAGTTTGGTTGTGGGGGTAATTTAGGGATAAAACGGTGTGTCTACCTCATAATATACATTTATCCTAAAATTTTGTCAAGATTTTCCACAAAATACATTCCAATGAAATGGGTGTTTTATATTTTAACTTGACATTCCATATCAACTAGCAAGAGAATATTTGATCGGTAGTATTAATAGTCAATATTTTCAGGGCAACAAAGTAAATGTGAGCATCTACTAAGTCTCCACTGTGCCTCAAACACATGCATACTCATTCTGCTGCTACACCTTGACAGGAGAAATGCTACACCTGAGAAATTTGATGTGGATGAAAAATGTAGGATATGTACAATATTTTGAAATTGAAAACTTTCAAATGTACTTCATTTAGTCCAAAAATGCAGTTTTAGCAGAAAGTAATCTGGAAAATAAATTTAAAATCTCTGCTGGACCCGCAATCTACAGTTCAGCAGTGGAAACACTAACCTACTGAGCTACTCAGCTAGGCGAGGAATAGACCAATATTGCTGATATTCATGTTTTCATCCATATTCTAAAAGGATATCAGCCATTATGACGATGTATTATACCTCCGTAATGTCCATCATTTAAATATAAACATACTAATAACAGTTCAACCCATTAAAAAATGTAGTAATTAAGAGTTATCTCCCTTAAGTTCAATCTCTAGCTCACAGAATGTGCAAAGCGATTGATGACAAAATGATTAAGTTCATCCTGTCTGAAACTTAAAATTTACACCATGTACAGTTTTAGTTGGATAATTTTCCAGGCATTTGCATATACAAT
The DNA here is from genome assembly GCF_947568905.1 of Ostrea edulis. Taxonomy (NCBI): domain Eukaryota; kingdom Metazoa; phylum Mollusca; class Bivalvia; order Ostreida; family Ostreidae; genus Ostrea; species Ostrea edulis. The sequence goes on along the minus strand of NC_079170.1, from coordinate 59,365,333 downwards.
TAAAGCATGAAACTAAGAAGATATGTGACCAGATCAAATGACTGTAAGAGAAAACTAATCAAGCCCCCCCCCCCCCCCCCCCCCCAAAAAAGGGACCCAAAGTGTGTCAGTGTGTCAGTAAAACAGATAATAGAAAACTACTGCCAACCGCCCAAAAGGAACCCAAAGTGTGCCAGTAAAACAGATAATAGAAAACTACTGCCAACCCCCCCAAAAGGGACTTAAAGTGTGTCAGTAAAACAGATAATAGAAAACTACTGCCAATCCCCCGAAAAGGGACTCAAAGTTTGTCAGTAAAATATTGGCGTGTTTTCTGAAGATTTTCCTAAATTTATGGATATTTAACAATGAAAGCAGTACTCTAGTCTAGCATCAAATATTTCTGAATATCTAATTATCTATTACAGTTTACAATCATTTAGGTTTTATATCATATTCTTATATTTTCCCATAATAACTATACATGTATCATTAAAAAAAAACTAATGTAACCTGAAGGGAGAAAATGCAACGAACCAGATCAGGATTCAAACTCAGGCCCCATGAATCTCTAGTCAGGTGCTCTACCAAGTGGGCTATCTGGCCACCGGCGATCGAACCCGGCTGACCGCTACACTACAATATAGCTGCTATATTACAGAAAATTGTAATACTACAGTTTTTCATAATGTATTGATTTAATAGTATTGATTTCATAGAATCCTGATCTCAATCAAAATATGTGTTGTCACAAATAAAAAAAACCAAAAACTAAGGGACAGAACATAATGAACTGTTGAGAATTATTTAATGTTGTGGTCAACAGTTCCACATCCACTGGATATACATATACCATGAAGCACCAAGAGAAGAAGCCAGAAATATGTAAAGTTGGCAGACATTAATAGGATGAAAAAAAAACATTTGGATGGACGATAGACATCTCTCAATCAGAAAAACTCACTGAAGTCTCATGTTAAGAGGTCCTCAATTATGAGTGAAATTTTCAGAATTTTTTCAGTCACTATATATAAATAAGTTCTTTACCAGTGAGAACTGTTCATTTGGTAAGTAAGCCTTTATGATTCCATGGACAGGCTTAGGACTTGGTAGTGGATTTGGTACATTAGGCTGAACGACACCCCCAGTGGAGGAAATAGTGGAGGAGGCCGGAGGAGGCGTATTCTCAACCTCTTCATTGGGCATCTTTGCCAGTAAGTCTTCCTCTTTGACTTGTAATTCATGGATTTTGTTGGTGAGAGTTTCATACTCCTGAAAATGAAAGTTAATGTTTAAATATCTATGAATTTATTCATAATTTCTACAACCATATATTCATTATGATTTATATATACCATAGATATATGAGACCTTATGTGTCTTGATATGAACATGATACATATAGGTAAAGTCTATATGAAAAAGAAAAACCATCAGACTGTCAGACCAAACTGCATGACAAAATTTGATTTGGTCCAATGACGTCATCCCTATATGGCATGATATAACAAAGATTCACAAACACTGATCATAGAGAATAATGATAGATACCGTATTCATCCTACTGAATGCCCCGGGTGTTTAGAAAATTGGAAAAGTGACAGGGGTTTATTTAGTACTTTGTGTTGAAATATTGCAAGTGAAATTTTGACTTTGAGAAATGTTTCAATAAATATTCAATTTTAGATGAGTTATTATTACACTTCCTTTCATAATGATAATATAATCCACTCAGGTCTTATTCAATAAATTATTATTTCAACAGTTCTTATATACGCATAGACAAAATAACTATAACAGGTATATGCATACAATATTTAAAGGAAGGGGGGGGGGGGCTCTTAATTTTTGAGAGTTGAAGAAAGTCCCTGGGGACAATTATATGGATATGGGCATTCAATAGGACGAATATGGTATATCACATGTAACAAAAATAGTGTATCTGTACATGATAACCCAACTGACCCTTCAATTTTATGTACCGACCTGGACATATTTTCATTGCAAAATTTAGAAATCAGGTGTCAGTCTACTTTTTTTCATATCTCATTCTTCAGTACATTATAAAATAAATTGAAGCAGAAATACAAGACCATTTCACCATTGGTGCCAGATAAAAAAGGCATTTATTTGGTACTATCCATGTGGCAAATACAAATGAGTTTTAAAAAGTGGTAAAACGGTTTATTCTAGCATTGATATCATTAAAACAATAGAAATTCTTACCTATTCCCTACTTTTTATTTGCAAAAAAACCATACACAAATATATTCAATGTATGGCATCATCATGAATGTATATAACCAACATCAAATTATCAACTAATTACAATTCACCCTGAAATATGATTAAAATATCTACAGTTGAACTTCAGCGTGTTCAGAATCTCGAACATCGGTTATTCGTGAAGTTTTTTCTCAGCCCCATCGAGTTTGACAGTACCTCATTACTCTTAAAACTTTGTACTAAACATACATGTCAGTGCATCTCACCTCCAAATACAGTGGATTAGGTTGTTGGTCATTTCCAAATTTCTTATTAAGCTCATCTAATGAATCTTTTGTAAGCTGAATGACTTTTCTAATGTTTTTTATCTGAAATGAAAATTAAAATGTCACACTAAATAAAAAAGTCTTCATAGAAAATAAATTGCTACCATATATGTAAAATTCTTTTGTATATTCTGAATAGACACAAACTGTTTTCCAATGAGATTCAAACTTAACAAAATGTATGCACCAGAACATTAGCAATGAGATTCAAACTTAACCAAATGTATGCACCAGAACATTAGCAATGAGATTCAAACTTAACCAAATGTATGCACCAGAACATTAGCAATGAGATTCAAACTTAACCAAATGTATGCACCAGAACATTAGCAATGAGATTCAAACTTAACCAAATGTATGCACCAGAACATTAGCAATGAGATTCAAACTTAACCAAATGTATGCACCAGAACATTAGCAATGAGATTCAAACTTAACAAAATGTATGCACCAGAACATTAGCAATGAGATTCAAACTTAACAAAATGTATGCACCAGAACATTAGCAATGAGATTCAAACTTAACCAAATGTATGCACCAGAACATTAGCAATGAGATTCAAACTTAACCAAATGTATGCACCAGAACATTAGCAATGAGATTCAAACTTAACCAAATGTATGCACCAGAACATTAGCAATGAGATTCAAACTTAACAAAATGTATGCACCAGAACATTAGCAATGAGATTCAAACTTAACCAAATGTATGCACCAGAACATTAGCCCATTGAAAATTTGAACCATGTGGCCATAGTACCATGCCAGTAAATTTATTTAAGCCTTCCCAATCTTTGATATCAAACATCTAAATGCATCTAGATGTACTGTGAAAAATTAATATCCCATGTGACTAAAGTCGATAAAAGTTGGTCCAAAAAGATGCATTCTTACTGGTGACGAACCAAGGACAGTCTTCTTATTTACATCTATCTGAGTAGGAATAGATACAACTACCAGACAAACAGGAAAAATATTTATCATCCTGAACATCAAAAATCTATCTCATTACCGAAGAAGGTAAATCCATTCTGTATATTTTCAATGGATGAGAAACCATCTTGGATCAGACAGATAATTCAAAACATTTACAATATTAATAGATAATGGTCAGGTAAGTGTTGACCAAATCTTGTCAATTAGTAAACCGCTTCTTTTAAGCTCTTTACGTGGATTTAGAAATTTGCAATAAATGGATAAAAAAAAAGGGGGAGATGTCAAAAAGAGGCTAAGCATAACACATGTGACATTAACATTGTGATGCTTGGTCTTACTATGGTAGTATATCTGCACAATCATACTAAAATCAGGAACTTTGGTTTTGTATCCTAGTAAATCCGCCAGTGTATCTGACCTCTATGCATTTTGCTTTAGAATTTTCAAAATCATTACCTTAAAACACCGGCGTGAGTGTAAAAAGTGTCCACGCATTTGTTCAAAACAATAAAGCTTAGGCAAGGAACAGTTCAGAGTATCTGACTCAGAGCAAAAAAGTGTTTTTGGTTTCAAACCATTTACACAAGACACACCCAGTGTACAAGTAGCTGCGCAGTTCTGTTACGTCATTTGTATTTTACTCTTCTTTTATGGCGTAATCATCCAAAATAGGAACATCAGCTGTTTAAGAGTGTATCGTGAAGAGATAATTCGGAACACTACATATAAACAAGCAGAATTGGCGAATGGCTGCCTTTCAATCCCCAAGCAAAGACACTTACCTCATCTTGTATTTTCCCTATGTCAATGTCGTCTTCGTTTTGCTGACCATGGGGCATATAAGGTATGTCACCATTGATAACGACAGGATTTTCTATCTCCATTTTACCTCTCGAACGGAGGTGTTCACGTGATTTGTCTAACATTACCGCGAGATCTTGCGTGGACCGCAGCCGTAATGGGGAACATGTCAAAGCTCAATATTTTTGTGGTAATCTAAATCAATCTGAAAATAATTTATTTCTTATAATTTTCAATGTGGACTCAAAATGTAATATAAATCAGATAATAACAAAAATTTCACCCCTATCAAATATCTCGCCAAAGGAACTACGACTAAAATTCGAAATAACATAAATTTATACATGCAGCTCATTTAATTTAATACTTTATTTATTTAATGAGGATTGCAAACAGCCCTAGCACTAGAAATGTGCTCCCCTCAACATATCTCATGCCAAGAAATTCCTAGCAAAATCTCAGGTGTAGAAAAACCGCTATAAATCAGTGACCGCAATTAAGAGATTTAATATGCATGGTGATGTTAATATATAAATAAATAAAGCTATATTATAAGGACACTTGCTACAAACAAAACTTGGATGCATGAGTTGATAATGTATATATTTAGCTTGTTATACTGGTACTAAAAATCGGGTATATTGTATGTATTGGACATAATGGTAAATAGTGGTCAAAAATTTAATTGTATTTGTTATATAAACACAAATTTAGTATACATCTCCATCCTTAAAAAAAGAATTAATTGTGGCATTAAAATGCAATATTTCTTTATTCATGGTCATTAATTACAATCACCTTAAGATTAATTTGTCTAGCCAGTAATTATTACACTGCACATGTGATTCTTCACTTAAAAATCAATCTCGAGACCACCAAAATCTAAACTATAGTTGCATTGATATTTCTTTCAAAACTATCTTCTATGAATAGAGAGGGGTTTTAATACGATATATTTCAGTCTGGCACAAATGCAAACATGTTTGAATAAATTTTCCCTTGATATATGAACAGTGTTTGTGCGGAGCATTTGTTTTTCTCTCTCTCTTTCATTTCTTGTTTGATAATATCTGAACTCCAAATTATGCCAAAATTCCTCAACATCCTTCCACATCGAAGATGCATTGGAATATTTTCAGAGTAGAAAGTAATGCACCAATAAAATGTTATAAATTTATGAAATGTGTACTATTTGGTACAAGATTCATTATACATAGGTAAATAAAGCTAAGTCCATGATATATAGATTAATCGGAACAGCACCACAAATTTATTGATCTATTTTACAATGAAATAACGTTTTAAATCAAACTCTATTAATCTAGAGTAATTATCAATACGATATTACGCAAGCAAAATTGTTCTCTTCACGTAACACAGATGCTTCAACTTGAAGACTGGAATTGAGGAAAACTGCTACCATAATCAATACTGGTTTCTACCTATAGATCCTCCCCTACCGGGACTCTAACAGACTTCTAGTGCGCACATATAAAATTACAATAGTAACAAGAATAGATATATATGGGTTACCCCATATCCAAGAAATTCGACTTTTGATTTACTCGTAGCAAATACTGTGACCAGTCTTGCTTCACTAGAAAACAGTGCGCACACCTGTCCTTGACCTTTTACCCTTGAAAAAAATGTACATGAACAATACTAAAGAAGGATAATTTAAAATCTTGTCTTTATATTAGCTGAAAAATACATATATAGAGTAATGCAAAAATCAAGAAGGTGAAAATCACTTTGTAGATATTTACTATGATATCCCCCTCCCCATCTAATTTTATTTCCTAGAAAATAAATTGCCCAATTAGGTTATTTCTTTTTTAATTGAAAAAATGCCCACCCCAGAATCAAATGTGTGTCCCCTTTCTTGATAAAAAGAAAATAGTAGAAATATCTTATTTCCAAACCTTTAATCTACCCCTCCTATTTTTAAAAATTCTCTGTTATGGTTATATTTGTATTTTCTAAACCTTATGAATTCATAAATTTTGCACATGAGGATCACAACCTATGCACTTATTCAACAAGAAATGTATACTTTGCCTTAATAAATTTTATCTACATATTGGGGAAAAAACCTGGGAATCATTTTGAATTGCAGGGAATTTCGTAAACTTTTCTGCGTAAACTTTTTTTCCATGCAAAAATACCACCTAGTACCTCATCTACGCAATACCGAGCTGTCTAGCAGAGAATATTGCAGATGTATTTTTTTTTTTTTACACGTGTTTCTTTACTTTGTTCACTGACAACAAGCAGAAATCACATAAACTGCAATATAAATGTTGATAAGTTGAGTATCTTTAAAAAAGAAAAAAGAAAAAACTGACGACATCTTAAGGCTAAAGGAAACATAAAAAAGTATTAGTAAGTCAGTAAATATTTACATGTATTTACATTTCGACATGAGATAAAAAAAAAAAAACCAAAAAAAAACCAAAAAAAAACAAAACCGATTCGCTTCGCGTTTCAATATAGCCACCATCTTGTCCCAGAATTATTTTCAATTTTAGCACATGTCAAGCGTTAATTGCTTCGATAGATTGCTGGAGAACGCTGGGAGACCATTACTGAGCAGTGCAGGCGGACTAGGATTAAACGAGAGAGGCACAGAATGAGAATGACAAAGCAATATTTTTGCACCTTTGAGTGAAGGACGTAGGGGACTGAGAACACCAGAAGCAGACTGTGTATTAGGTGATGTGATCGTTTTAGAACTAGACGTGTTGTTCGTAACACCAAGACTAAGCTGTTCACTTGTAAGGTTGGTACTCTGTACTTTAAGGATGTGGAATCTGAAAGACTGACGATAGCCTTAACTAAATTCAACTTGTCTGCTTAAGGAAAATACAGCATGGAGATAAGATGACAACAGCGAGTGATCGTGAAAATGAGAGGATAGAACAGATGACAGACTGTGTGAAAAGTTCACTGACGAAATCACCCTAAAACTGAGGAAAAACAGTGGTTAAACTGTTTGTGACGAAATCACTCTAAAACTGAGGAAAAGAGTGGTTAAACTGTTTGGTTGCCCCAAAATGGCGCTCAGAGACCACATTGGGAACGAAGGTAGACTAGTTGGCATTCTCTACCCAGAGTTCCGTGCGCTACTCGCAATCTCTCACCACGCCCTCTGGTGAGAGATTGGCAGGAGTGTAGCTTGCGTAACGCGTCCTCTGTTGAGAGAATGACTAGTTGGAGCGACTGAGAGGGATGGACTGATTGATTGCATCTTGTTTAACGTCTCTCTCGAGAATTTTTCACTCATATGGAGACGTCACCAAGACCGGTGAAGGGCTTCAAATTTAGACCTTTACTCGGCGCTTACGGCCATTGAGCATTGAGGGTTCTTTATCGTGCCACACCTACTGTGACACGGGACATCCGTTTTTAAGGTCATCTCCGAAGACCTGTGACATTCACACCTGTCACTACCTGTTTTAACGACTTAGGTCAGTCACGACCGGGATTCGAACCCCGGCCTTCCGCATGCGAACGCTCTAACCTCAAGGCCACAATAGTCAAGGTATTATGCACCTAATGGCGCGGAGAGAACTACTTATATGCAAGAACAAAGGAATGGAATCGCGAAGTCAGAACTTACAGATTGTACGACGTCTAGTCACCACCGACTGTGTAGACCCCTGCATTTGCAAGTCGCACTCAAAATCTGAATAGGAGCGTCGTCAAAACAAAACATACTGTACTCATCGTTTTGTGATACATATAATTGTGGATTTCAATCCACTTCAATCCAATGTTTTCAAAGTCGTCCTCGTTAAATCTTTAATATTTCAATCCAATGTTTTCATGGTCGTCCTCGCAATCTAGCCCGTTATTGTTCCGTAGTCTTGTTAGAATTTTAGTTCTAAGATGGCTAAATGAAGAAAGATTTCACTTATAAAGTACTGTAAATCACTACTATTCGCGAGCCTTAATTTCTATGAGATAATAACACTGCATTTCTCACGAACCATCGAAATGTTACTACAATAGGCTACGTGAGGTACTAGTATCTCCCTTTCATGCATCCAGTGGCGTAGCTTCCATTGAGGCTACCGAGGCAGCTGCCTCGGTAAAAAAAAAAAAAAAAACACCTTTTACGTTGTTAAAATGTCGATAGCTTTCAGACCCCCTGCCTCGGTAGTATTCGAACCCAAGCTACGCCTATGGCATCGTCGGTTACCCACGGGTGCTTCTAATCGATTCTCTCCATCATCAGGAACGTGAGTGGACTCAAAACCGTGGTTTGCGACGATAGCTTTCATAGGGCGCCAAATTACATGTAACATGAACTCAAATAATTGAATTATTGATATCATTATTTCAATTGAAGAGAGCAATAATTCAATTATTGCGCGCATTAATTGAATTACTTTTCTCTTCAATTGAATTGTAGCACACATCAATATTGATATCATCGATTTATTTTAGGAGAACAATTACTCAATTTTAGCGTGTATCAATTCAGCAAAATAATTAATGTTATCCCCAATTCAATTAATGCGCACGAAAATTTCGAATTGAAGATATGATTAATTATTTGAAGAGATCTTTAATTGAATTGTTGCATGCATCAAATGAATTGATGATATCTTCAAATAATTAAAGATATCTTCAATTATTGAGTATGTTAACTTGGCGCTCCATACCTTTTTCTTGCAAGACTAGCAACTGAAAATTTTCAAGTGTTGTTTCAAATCCACGAGTTATTCAATTTGTTGCTTGACGTCAACAACACCTTCGTGTACCTCTCTACGTTTTTTTTTTTTTTATTAAAAGTCGTCCCGTACCAGAAGCGACTAAATGGCGCGGTCCTTCGGATGAGACCGCAAAAAACCGAGTCCCCGTGTCATAGCAGATGTGGCACGATTAAGATCCATCCTTATTCAAAGGCCACAAGACTGAAAAAATTTGCAGCCCTTCAACGGCAATGGTGACGTCTCCATATGAGTGAAAAATTCTCGTTAAACAATTAAACAAAGATTGGTTATTGTTAAACAATATACAATCAATGTACAATCAACCAACCAACCCAAAAAGTCGGCATCGAAAGCGCAAACAATTTACGAAAGCGTAAAAATAATATGATAACCGATATAGGTTATATTAGTCCATTTCAAGAATTTAAAGCGAAAGTCACAATAAGATTCCTGAAACAAGGGGCAACTTTTGTTTTGCAATGCCAGAATTAAAATGAATTTTGTAAATAAATTCATACACTCGGGTCTATTTTGAATCGAGTACCATATGATCTGCATACGTTTCTTATGAAAGCGATCCCTTTTACCCAGTATTACTTAGTTTATCCACGAGTACTTTATTTTCACTTTGAGAGGATCTCGCGTAATTATGCGGAAATAAAGTTCTCGTGAAAACGTGAAGCAGCATTGCTACTTTGCACCAACACCGTGGGGACATGTACACAATTTGATGATCCTAGCTTTATTAATACTTCCCCTTCATGATTACCCATAGCCCCCCTGGACCCGGATAAACAATAGGCATCTTTCTCTCACTATGGGAAACTACTCAAAAAAATTGTAACATATGCACCAGGACTACTAAAAAAAAACAACAAAAAATGAAAGCTCCGTCCTCGGAAATCGCACCAATGCTCATTGTAATCCTCTGAGCATCATTTTTTCAAAAGGTTAACTAGAAAACGAATATTACGTCAATTTTCCTTATTAACCGGCTTATCTCAGGGTGGTGTTCTTGGTCTCATTCTATTTGTACTTCCTATCAAGTTGTACATTTTAAGCAGCAAGCAATACCTCTTTACAGATACCGCATCACACATGTACACTGTAGCTACGATCAGTTGATTTTTAAGAATGATTTAAAAATCATGAAATATTGATCCCACTGGAGAATGTTTCACTCGTATGGAGAAATCACCATTGCCGGTGAAGAGCTGCAGAATTTTGACCCAAGCTCGGCGTTTACTGCTTTTAGTAGGGATTTCTGCGGTCTCATCCGAAAGACCGTCCCATTTAATCTCCTCTTCCGACAAGCAAGGGTAATGTCGTATACTGAGGACCTATTCTAACCCGGAAACCCTGAAACAAGGGGAATCTGAATGGGGAAGGGAATTTCAAACGCAAAAATATACCAACCCATTCAAGTCAGGATGTTAAACTTCACAGCTTCTGTCCTTACGAAGCATCAACTGGTTTTGAAAATGATTCAAAATTAAATGTACTTATTGGAATGTGGACTTTGGTCAGGCTTATCCCTGAAAACTCGCATCAACAAATTGGTCATTGGAAATGTTTTTAAGGATGTATGCTACACCAGAGAAATTTGATGTAGATGAAAAGTGGAGGATATGTACAACAGTATTTTGAAGTTGAAAATTTTCAAATTTACTTTATTTTGTCAAAAATTACAGTTTTAGTAGAAGGTAATCTGAAAAAAATTTAAAACCCCTGCTGGACTCGAACCTGTGACCTACAGTTCAGCAGCTGGTATTCTAACCTACTGAGCTACTCGGCTATGTATTTAAATGGAAAAGGAAAAGTTAAATATTGCTGATGTCGATTTTTTCATCCATGTTTTTAAAGGAAGTCAGCCATTATGACGATGTAGAGTACTACCTTAAAATGACAACTCTGGATAGAGCTTGACAAAGCCATTTAATGCTGGACATCATAGACCTTCAATGTATGGGATAACACCTCTCTGATGGAGTGAATAGTAGGGCTGCGTAATGGAGGACATTGAACTACTCATCTTGTTTTTATTATTTCAACCCTAGTTTTACCCTTCATTGAGTAGCCCTCTGTCAGTTAAAAAAGGACATTGTCCGCTAAAGAATCCGTTGACCAGTAAATCTTCGGTTCCTCTGAAGTCACTTAAGACAGCTTTTCAAAAAACAAATTTATTGATGTAGAATTAACAAATTGTTAATAACTATTGCAAAACATGTTGCACAGATCAATGGTAACCATGCCTTTTAAAATATTGAAAATGTTACATTCCAAAATCAGAACTTAGCACTATCTTACTATTAAGGACACCTACAAAAAATAAAAACACCTGCATTTTACATTTTACACCAAATCATTTGATAGGCTTGATTTCACAAATGACATAATCAAGAATAAACAGATTTGCAGCTTTTTATGTACCTGTGTGATTTTTCCCGTCCTGTCATCAACAATTAAAAGTTTATCATTCTGCTTTCATGTAAAATATTCGAATTGGATTGAACAAATCATGTTTGACATGCGCATGGGTAGGCGATGGTTTTCTAAGGTGACAATAATCAAATGTTACCTTCAGGTACATACACAATATTCACTGTATCAGACATGCCTAGAAATACAAGTATTAGAAGTACCTGGAAAAATTAATTTCTTCACTCGCAAGTGTCCTCAACAGCTCAGTTTTACAGTGAATTAGGGCAATAAATGACTGTAGACATCTTGTCTTTACTGCATCACACCCAAAGTGTGACTGAATGCGAGATGTACACCTGCAATACATTTACTGCTACAACAAAGTCTATAAAGTACAATTTCAAGAAGTATGGTTTTTATCAATCAACACTTAATCTGATATGAATCAAGAAATAATTTCCATTAATACATAGAATGCTGGAGAGATAACTAGCCCTATAAAGGGTTCCTCTTTTAAATTCAAGCTATAACACATACAATTAACAAAATACAAAGAATTCTACTGATAACAACCAATATATCACAAAGTGGAATGATGATACAGCAGTCAAGCAAAGACCAACAAATCAAATCACAACCCGATATTCTCTAAAGCTGTACAGATAGTCCATTACTTTCACAACCCGATATTCTCTAAAGCTGTACAGATAGTCCATTACTTTCACAACCCGATATTCTCTAAAGCTGTACAGATAGTCCATTACTTTCACAACCCGATATTCTCTAAAGCTGTACAGATAGTCCATTACTTTCACAACCCGATATTCTCTAAAGCTGTACAGATAGTCCATTACTTTCACAACCCGATATTCTCTAAAGCTGTACAGTTAGTCCATTACTTTCACAACCCGATATTCTCTAAAGCTGTACAGATAGTCCATTACTTTCACAACCCGATATTCTCTAAAGCTGTACAGATAGTCCATTACTTTCACAACCCGATATTCTCTAAAGCTGTACAGTTAGTCCATTACTTTCATCCAATAATTAATGTTAAAGTTATATTTCTGCTAAGTGTTTAAATTCTACCATCATGAAAATTTCTCAGAGATCAGCCATTTATAGTGTCAATTTTTGGATACGGAACGAAATCAAAAATTACCCAAAATACGACACATTGATTTAGTCTTAGCTGTGCGGGGAATATAAATGTTGTTCTACGAATGCACTACATAAGACTTGGTTTGACAAGAACTGATATAGCTTAAACATTTGCAATGAAAATAATATATTTCCTAATATACATGTAAATTGCATGTATTGCATTGCTTCTGCTAAGAGTTCAGTCTTCTGTTTATTTCATAAGCTTTAACCAATTCAAGGGTCTCTTTCATTGATTGCATCCGAGACATTTTTCTACACAAACACCAACAAATATTTGTACTGCTGCTCGGAACATTGTAGCAATCTAACGCTCAATAAACTTCAGAGGATGCCTTACTTTGTTTGCAGTCACATGCTTAACGATGTCGTTTACTTTGTCAATTAATGGAAGCTTGATGACCATTGTAGCCCTATGTTATATACAATCATACAACCATTCACAATCAAAAATTTCACTACAAATATATGTACATAATGCCGTGTTCTCTACATATAAAAATACCAGCAAAGGCAAGATCAGGAAAACCACTACTAAACAGAATACTTGTCAATAGCACCAACAAAAATTAATGTGAAATGTACGGAATCGGCACGCATTCTGTTTTTATAACTTCATTGTGATATGAATGATAAATCAAACAATATACATGTATATATCTCAATAGGAACAATATACATGTATATATATCTCAATAGGAATAATATGAAGGAAATGTGAAGAAAGTAAAACTCTGCTCTCTCTCTCTCTCTCGGTACACATACTCTTTCTTACTTGAAATGCTAGCAGTGCATTGTGATGATATTTGAAGACAGCATGAACAGCTGATAAGGAGGACCAGCCTACCCTTAGTTGAAGGTCTATCATTTTGTAAAGCAATCCATGCAATGTAAAACAAAGATCAAAATTTGAAGATTTTAAGTGGCGTCATCCATTCCCTGGATAGTTGGCTTCAGATGATACTGAATAAGTATTTACCCACATAAAAAACTGTGGAGTGAACTTAAAGGATTCATAATGTACACCGGTAAACATTGCCTGTCTATATATATGTATGTAAAGATGTATATATCTGATGTGATACCAGTCACCACAATGTATTTACAGAGAACAGCTATGGGCAGTTCACAATAAAACAATCCAAACCCAAATGATCCTGTTTACTGCCTATATTCATGGTGGAACAGTTTCATCTTGGTACCAATACTTATCAAATTCAACTCTCATTAGTGGAGAATATAATGTATGCACCATCACTATGGATTTCATGATCTTTTAAGTCAAAATTATAATTTTATAACCATAATTTCTTTTCTGACAAAGGATCAGTGTGCATCATCAGATAATGATGAAAGTGTATCAAAAATAGGTCAGATTGCTGGGTATTTCAAAAATATATCAGATTACTCAGTATTTCAAAAATAGGTCATATTCAATACTATGTGTTTTATGAGAAGAACATAACAGATATTAGCGAGTGTACCTAGAGTAAGATCAGGTTACTGGGGTTGTCAGGGTTAATCTTCCTGGAATGTAAACATTTCTTTTGTTGGGACAAAATTTTGTGAAGAACTTAAAATACAAGTCCCAGTATAATATATTATGTAAATTTGACAGCAAAGGGTATTCCTAGAATATTCATTGTATATCGATTTCAATCTGTCTATATTTTACAAAATATAAAATCTACCCTGTCTATTTACTACCAATACAAAATCTATCTGGAACAATGGAAGCACCTAAAAATTTCAATCAAGGGAAAATGAGCACAGATTATGCAAAGGCATAAAACTGATATATCGGAAGAAAATATGAATTCATTCAATTCCACATCAACTGTTATTTAAACAAACAAGCAGAAGAACTACATGTGTTTAAAAATCCTAGCCATATCATTGAAAATTGGAACAAGTCATATTGCACCATCATACTCAGTATGTGCACATATATAAAAGAAACATTATGCAAAATAAAATTATGCATTTACATATAAGTACATCGAAAACAATATTGTAAAGATCAGACAAGACTGTTTAGTTGTAAAGATCAGACAAGACTGTTTAGTTGTAAAGATCAGACAAGACTGTTCAGAAGAGTTAGGTTAGTGCTTGTTAAAATATACAGTGATCCATAGTTGTCCAACCATAGATGAACAGCCTTTCTGTTTGATGCCATCGTTCTAACTGTTACATCCAACAGGTCCATCTTTATGTCTCACAACTTCTAAGATTTCACCATAAATTAGATCCCGCTATATATTAACCTCATGTATAACCCCAAAAACTATAAATGGCACTGCCAGCAGGATTTAGTTGTGTTAGAAGACAAAACTAAAGGAAAACCAATGGTTCAACAGCCTAGTATCACAACTACACAAAGGTAATATAATGTGTATGTCATGGATTTGAAGCCATTTTTCTTTTCTTTTTTTACACCATACATTATATCTTTGCTTCAAAATCTGATTGGCCACTTTTGTTAAGTAGACATAGTCCCACTCTTTTGATGCAGTAACTATAGTATTGATATAAATGAATTTATAACCCCTTCTCCTAGATATTCGAAGTACAAGCTTCGATGATATCATTGATAGGCAAATGACAGAAAGAATATGAATTATTTTCACGCATGCCTAGACTCTAGACTGTGACATGGTCTTTCAGTTTCCACAGAGACATGCTGTGACATCATAAATTTTTGCAGATATGGGTAGAGAACACCAATCTGTGAAATCAACATAAAAACATGGAAAAACAATGGGTGCATAATGAATGTGCATATGACTGCCCAATACATTTACAAATTCAAATACTTGGACATTTCATTCCATTGAAAAAATGTATTAAAAAAAAAAATTCCATTACAGCTTTTTCTGAAGAGATTGTATTAATTTCTCCAACATTTTGCAATTGTATTTCTAAAAAATATAACAAATTAGATCATACAACTGTAAATAAATCAGTTGCTAGTTCAATATTGAAAGTGTTTGAATTCTGTTGGCCTTGACACTCTTATATCAAACTTACACCTGTACATGTAATACTAAAGATTTGTGTTTTCATCTAAAAGGAGTGATCACGTACATGTACATCATCATAATATTGGGACTATATACACCTACTGATAACACATTGGAACTTTCATCACATTTTCTTTGTTATATGAACAATAATCTCAGAGAGGCAGTTTATAAAAAAATCACTGAATATCTTTGATAATATCAAACGGTTTTGGGACTATGAACACTTGCTGATATCACACTGGAATTTTCGTATGTTTTTTCTTCGTCATATGAACGATAATCTCTGAAGGGCTGAGTACGAGTACACCGTCTGTTTCCTAGGCTCGCGGACTTTGAGATCGGGTTCCGACTGATGATCAGATGTAGGCTGTTTCCAGCCTCTGTGATTAGTGGAATTGTCAGCGCACAGTCAAAATCCTTCGTTCTTTTACCATTAACCTACACCAAGATTAGAACTGATTAGTTTGCTTTGTAAAGATGATTGTTTAGTACTGAAATTACTCATATCTTTCATGTATGCATGAAAAAGTTTTCAGTGTTAGATTTCTTATAATACCTAATAAAATGCTGTTTAATAATCAAAACATCGTTTATAACTGTAAAATATTTGGCGTTAATCCCCAATATATTTTTTTTTAACACTTTCAAATTAAACTGATGAAGTGTCTAAGTCTTACCTGTAGCACTCTATCAAATGGCTTAATTCCATACAGATCAGCAATGCTTCCTTTCCTAACCCCACTTATATATACACCTTTCTCGTACATTCCATCCGACAATCCAAATCCAAAATCTTCCACCACTGTGCTCCGCATTAAGGTGATCTTATGTAATTGCACGGGAGTCGGTGAAAAGATGGTTTTGACATGATTCTGGTACATCTCAGCGTTTGACTTGCTGGGCCTAACAGTACTCCTGGACTTTCTGGGACGTGCCATCACTTTGTCCAGATCCATATCACTGTTGTTATTGATGGCAGTGCTGTGTGAGATCTGTTTTCTGTGTATTCTGCTACAAGAGGTTGGTCGTGCACGTCTGTCTAGACTAGAGGTGCTTTTCTCTCGAAGACTTGCACCTATCTGCTTTAACATTTCCGAGTTCTCATAATCCTCGAATGATCTTACCCATTCTTCCACAGCCTCATTTTCAGGGTTGCCATGGCTACTGACACTATGATTTTGAAGGTCATCATCTGAACTGAGATCATCTATTCTGTCCATACTTGACAATGCATAGGAATTGTTTGATCCACCACTTGTAAGGCCTATAAATATATACAATAACAAGATGTGTTTATGAAACACTGTGCCCCCCCCCCCCCCCCCCAAAGCAACAAAGAAAAGGTCTTATAAGGAATCTACATACAAAATAGACAGGAGATAATGCCTAAATAAACTTTTTTCAAAAGTAGGACAAACTCCAGGGTAAAAAACTGTTATACCAAAAGAACCTCATCACGAGGCATGAAAAAAAGAAAAGAAATATGAGAGTCCTATTACTCATCATTCAAAACTTGTAAGCAAGGTTAAAGTTTTGAAATTTGGATCACAAGGTGAAAGATCATGGGATCAAAATTTAATGAAAGATCATGTTATAAGAAATTCATATCCAAAATATGAAAGCCTTACCTTAAAATGTTCAGGAGATTTAGGAGACCTAGTTTAAGAGTGGGTAAACTTCCAAGGTCAAGGTTAAAAATAGAGTTCTTATAATAAGAAACGAACATGAGGCTCCAAAGGACTTATCAGTCACCTGAGTTATTAGTATAGGTTCAAGGGCTATGAAATGTATAGTAATTTTCCTGTTCTGCATATCTAAGCTAAGGCCAATTCACCTTAATTCATAGATCCCCACCTGCCCCTCAAAAATCGACCCACCCCGAATTTTCTTATTTTGCAAAACTTGCGATTTCCGGAAAACTTTCATGTCCAACTCTGGTATTTACACTTCTTGACAATAATTACATTTTCGGTATAGCAATGCGTGAAAAGACACGTGAAGAAAATAGATGTGGTTTTCTTAAGTTCTTATGGGCGTAAATGGAAGAAAGGGATTAATGTTCATCATATCTTGAAGAAATTTGGTATCTTTTTGTGTTTGAAATTAAAGTTTAACCTGAAATTCGTCTGTGAAATAAGCATATAGATCGATATCCATCTGGCATTAAATGATGCACTTCTGTTGACAAAAACTTGTTCGTCATCGATACTCTTTCTTAGAAAATCAAAATCAAAAAATAAAATCCTCCCACCCACCCGATACTTTTTGGTGACCCTGGATGATAATCTACTAATTAGAATGAATTGGCCTAAAGTCTAATATTAAGCAGCAACTATTTAACAAAATGTGTCCTTAAAACCAGTGATGTCTTATTGTACATTTCTATGAAATTATCTGAAATAGGATTGGGTGGAAAGAACCACTTGAGGCAAAGCCCCTGCAGGAGGTCTGGGTGCATAGCATATGGTTCTCCATCCTCTATTTGAGTAAGTAATGTCTTATGAACAGAGAATGCATTTTTTCAATGGCAGGTACATTGAATTTACAAATTTGTTCACTTATTTTCTCAACATTTACGGTCTTACCAGTCCCATTTCCAGATATTTTTAAACATTTTTATCAATTTCTCTTGTGTTATGGTCAGGTTCTATAAGCTTTCCTGCCATCTTGAACACATTCGATCTCTCGA
Source organism: Ostrea edulis (assembly GCF_947568905.1). Lineage (NCBI taxonomy): Eukaryota > Metazoa > Mollusca > Bivalvia > Ostreida > Ostreidae > Ostrea > Ostrea edulis. Next base: position 59,347,053 of record NC_079170.1, on the reverse strand, counting down.
AGTTTTATCAAGATTCCTTGAACTTCAAGTTATCGAGAGTCACCTGCAATACTGTTACCCTCTAATCCCCCAAGTCTTTGATCTATGTAGCATAAAAGTCACAAAGACTGTGCATCAGTTTTAATTTACATGCATAATATTTAGGGTTCTCTTTTACCTTCATGACTATTTTTTAAGTGTAGAAAAAAAAAAACCAATTTCTAACAAGAGGCCTAATCAGTCACCTGAATACTACCAGTGAAAAAGTATCACTACTCCCAAGGGCTATGAAATCTAGAGAGAAAAAAATTCCTGTTCTGAATATCTAAGCTAAATTCTAATGTTCAGCAACAGTATAAAAGAAGATGCAGTGTTCTTAAAACTTCAATGCCCTCAAAAGTGCATACACTGATGAAAGGCTTTACATAATATCATAGGTTTATTAACATTAAAAGATACGACTAATTAAAAGACCCATCCTAGAGTCACCCAGGGTTGTGAAATTTACTACTTTTTTTTTTACATCCTTTTCTGCTATTCCTAAGTATGCATTTAGATTTTATACAGTATCAGCAAACTAACACATAAATACTATATACTAAGTTTGGCCCCATCCTGGGGTCAGAACTTCTACCCTGGGGATCATAAAATTTACAATATTGGTAAAGGACTACCTGCTCTTTCTAAATATCCATTTAGTTTCAATTTAGTATCAATAACACTAAAGAAGATGTTACTTAAGTGTTTTACATATAAACACTATATATTAAGTTTGGCCCCGCCCTGGGATCAGAACCCTTATCCCGGGGATCATGAAATTTACAATTTTCGTAGAGGTCTTCCTGCTCTATATGAATACGCATTTAGTTTTTCTTACACGTGCAGTTGTAGAGAAAAAAATATTTGAAAATTGATCAATTTTGGGCAGTTTTGCAGGAATCCTGATATTTACAATTTATGTCCCCCCTTGTTCCAAAGATGCTTCATACCGAATTTGAAAAGAATTGGAATGATAGTTATCAAGAGGAAGTTAAAAATGTTCAATTGTTAACGCACGACGGACGACAACCAATTGCAATAGGTCATCTGAGTTTACTCAGGTGACCTAAAAACTTTGAATCACAAAGAAAAATTGCAAGTACATAAACAAAAGCACAATATTTCCAACATATTATTAAATGTACATACTTCTGCCTGATTTGTTGGTCTGACTAAGAGGTTTGGACACGACCATTGGTTGTACACAGTGACCATTGCCTGGGACTCCAAGCTGTGTGTCATGGCACTCGCTATCCCAGGATTCCATTGCACTGTCTATGCTGGCTGCAGGTGTTGTCGATCGATCGCTCTATATATAATTGAATATTGCTTTAGAATCAAGAATATTACAAAGCAGAACAGATTTGATCAGACAAAATTGTTTTCCCTCAACCTGCACCCTAACAGGTAATATTGTAATATGCACAAAAGATCCCACTACTAAATATTACTTAAAGCCTGGAGAGAAATAATCCTTCTCTTACTAAATATTACCTAAAGCCTGGAGAGAAATAATCCTTCTCTTACTTTTGGGAATGAAGACAGAAATGCTAATAACAATTACAGAAGCCTTATCGTAACTTCAAGTAAAAAAGATCATTATAAACTAGTCAAAAACATCAACTGTCAGATATCAGATTGACAGCAAGTAAAAAAGATCATTATAAACTAGTCAAAAACATCAACTGTCAGATATCAGATTGACAGCAAGTAAAAAAGATCATTATAAACTAGTCAAAAACATCAACTGTCAGATATCAGATTGACAGCATATTGATGCAACAATGATTCTGATTCATATTCCTTCTTAGATTATTACTCTAATCAACGAAGAAAAACAAATCATCTCACTATCACCAATAGTCTGTTCAATTTGGACTGTATCAATACATGTACATCTTCAATCTAACTCTTAAGTTCATGTTTGCATGAAGTCCCACTGAAATGACAGCTTGTCAGAAAAATGTAGTGTGGCTCCTCGATAATCTACACACTTTGGGTCTAAAGCAAAATCAGTCACACAAATGAAGCATGTGGAAAACAGAATTGCATACTGTATATGGATGTAAGATCTTCACATCTGACAGCAAACAATATCCATATTTAATTGATTTAAAGTGAAAATTTAATGATTGATATTCAAGCACTGACCATGTCCTTCTTTCAATACCAATGGCAAAATACAGTGAAACTTGAATATAGCGAACACGGATATAGCGAAGTGAAATTGATTTCCCTGGCAAATTTTTATATATTCTATATGAAATTCGGTGTCTATAACAAATATAAATATAGCGAATTCACAGATATAACGAAAGTAAATTTCTAATTCCCTTGAATTAAAAATGAACGTAAAAATCACCTTTTATAACGAATCTCTTTTTTCATTCTAAACTCGGTGTGATTTTTAACAATCGCTTTCCTTTGCCATATGGGATCCACACTTATTACGAAATTTCTGTATTTTTTCAAAAGAGGTTAATGCAAAACAATACTTTCACATACGTTTAGCAAATATATTGTTGGCATCGTTAACTAATCTCATTCATTAAATTTGAAGTTTGATTGCATTTATTTTATTGTACACTCCTTTATTTGTGTAAAGCAGTAAGTAAATGACTGTTTGTCAGTATTGCACATAATTTAAATTATTTTGCTGACATTTTTCTTTCGATATGTTCTTGAATGGCTTAATAATCCATGAAGATAAATCATCATTCATAAAGCAGTGTGTATATTTCTTGTATAAAGACATTTCTTCTCGAATATATATATCAGGCTTAATTTCTCTTAGAGAAAATACAAACGCAAATATATATCGATTGCTGCTTTCTTATACAACTAATATAAATGTAGAACAAATCAGATTTATAACGAATTTGTTATATTTGAATTATGAATTCACTATAAATGTATTATAGCAAATTACACTTATAGCTAATTTATTCAGATTGTCCGCAGAAATTCAATTGATCACGTTTTACTGTATAGGGTATGGTGTCAAAATCTCTTGAGAGATTGAAATTAACTTCATTAAATGCTGCCTTTAGGTCATATAAAGATTATGTGTACTTACAAAATGGCCCCCTTTTCTTTGCTTTGATCCTGTAAAATCATAAAATTGAATATGCATGTAAATTACACACACACACACATGTAATTTACCTTCAGTCCTAGGGACTGATATTCCAAGCATAAGATTGCTTCTAGTAGGTTTTAAACTGCAGATATAAAGTTGTTACATAGAGGCTAATACAGTGATTCTTTATTTTTTATCAAAATCCTGGATCCTGCTACTAATACAGTAAACCAGCTACCATACACCTCATTTCTATTCACAAATGGAGAACTGAATGATTAGTTTCCACAAAGTGTGTTTTCTAACCATTGAAAATCTGAGATCCTTGTGTCACTCGCAGTCTAAAAAGAAGCTGGCCATTTTTTAATATCATTAAAAGTGGAAGTTATGTTTCAAACACAAGTTTTCTAAAAGCGTAAAAACTCTGCCTGAAATAATACTAGTATAAACTGTATAGGTCATGACATTCCAGAAATTTGAAGAGAAACTCACAATAAAAAAAATTGATGAAGCCGGGGCGGGTCATTTTGATCTACTTATAGATTGTTTGCTTTTTGAAGCCAGTCTATTCAAAATATGTATAACAAAAAATTTGGAAAATGATTTCACACACTTACTTTGAACTAAGCATTATTCTTACATTTTATATGGCCAGCTGTGTGTGACACATTTTGTTACAGTAATGCTACTTTGTTGCTACAGAGATTGAGAAAATGAACTACAGAATTTTGTGGAGACTTTCCACATACACATGAAAGCTGCTTTACATACAGAATTTTCAATGGCTCCATTTTCCCTTTCATAATGACAGGAAAACTTTTTGAGATGTTCGATGAATAATCAGACCGCATTCTAAAACAATAATAACAGCAACTTCTCACCTTTTATATTTCTTATATTTAAACTCTCAATAAAGAAATTGAGATGAAAACTGAGGTGTAACTGTTAACAAACTTAAGGAGATGTAATGACGACACTGACTACTGGCTTCAATGGGTCTAGCTATCTTCAGTGTCACGAGATCCTCAGCACTCTGTAACATATCTGTAGCTTCAGTCAGAGTCCTTCCTTTCATCATTTCTCCATTGATGGCCAACAGCAGATCTCCAACATGTATAGCCCCAGTCCTAATTAAATCAAATGAACAACATGTATAGCACCAGTCCTAATTAAATCAAATGAACATGTATAGCACCAGTCCTAATTAAATCAAATGAACAACATGTATAGCACCAGTCCTAATTAAATCAAATGAACACACCAATTTTGAACCTGCTTGTTTTATTTTGATAATCAGCATTTCCTAGATCTGCTAACTACTCAAATTTTCGTAAATAGGTCAGGGGCGGATCCAGGAATTGTGGTTGGGGGGGGGGGAACTATTTATGAGGCAGACAAAGCCCTGGTGAGGCTACAGGAACCTCCTGGATTTTACAGATTTTATAAGGCTTGAAATATGTCTCCTATGTAGTAATTTTTATTATTTTCTATCATTTTTAATTAGGTGAAATTAATAAAATGACACAAATTTTAAGGGTTTTTGGAAAAAATGTAAGTGTAAGCAAGTAATTCAGTAAATCAAAAGATTTTGTCATTTATTCCCCCGAGAGTGGAAGAAATTCTAGCTTCTTTTATCATTTTGTACATTTTTCTAAACAAGAGACCATGATTTACCTTCAATGTGAAAATATAAGGGGGGGGGGGGGGGGGGGGGGGGGGGGGGGAGGGGAGGCGCAGCTGCGCCCCCTCCTCTTAAATCCGTCACTGTAGGTGATAAATCTACCTAAATTGTTCCTAACATGTCTTATTCCGCATCTATGTACTCCATTTTACTGTGAATTTCGATTCTATGTTCATTCACAATTCTGTTTTCCATGTTTTTTACACTGTGCAATGTCGGATCAGACAGGTTTTACTGTGTTACAAGTGATAGTCAATCCTTACAGTCATGGCAAATGTACTTGTAACTATGGCTACTTTGGAATTGAAAATGGCCCCAGTTCATGGTATGAAAGTAACTGCTCATATTCACGTCTTCATTTTGACATGATTTACATGTTACTTGGTATGGAAATTTTTTCAAAGTTTGGAGGAGGATGTTAGTGGCTGCAGACAGTAATGGACATTATAAATACGTCTTCAATGATTTCTTCTTTACAAAACAAAAATGTTTCAATTCAGTTTTTAGGTGCTCCTTATATAGTACATGTTGTTTTAAATTTTTAAAAAACCATAAAAATTGAATTATCTGGGTATCAGACCTGCCCAAGTTTCTTCAAATGGTGCTTAATTCTAATGCTGTTAAAAAGAATCTCCCATTGCAGCATTGTGTTATTCCAGAAAAAATCCTATTTTCGATTCTAATCTAGAATTTTTAATGTTTAGTCTAAGCAATGTTTGAATGGCAAGATCGATACAATGATAAGCATTTGTGGTACGCAGATCTAAGTTTAACATGTTGTAAAGAAGACAGCAAACATTTCTCTAGTGTCCATACAAATATGGACAGGTCATACAATTGTTCTACCTTGGAATACTGTTGTTGGATTTTCGGATAACATATCAGAAATCTACTTGGCAGCTTTCGAATCTCTATCAATACTCTTGTGGAAGTGAGCTACAAGAACTCAAGCCAGATGACATCACTAAAGCACAAAGATATTTTCTTTACTCAATAAGGTTTTTAGTGAAGAAATCTGACTAGCTAGCCTAGTATTGAAGTGCCGTACTTCATCATTCTGGGTGTTTTCCACAAATTTGTTTTTACTGTGTTTCTGATGAAAACTTGTTTAATACAGAAGGCCAGTACTGCATTTGTCAAATATGCAAAACAGTTAAAGCAGCCCCAACAAAAGCAGCCATCAATAAAACAGCTGAGTAAGAGATCATCCGTGAGCTGTAAAATGTTTATCATTTCCTGTACACAAGCCATGGTACATGTTTGCCAAATTTCATTGAATATTTAAATCCTTAGTTAAGAAAAACCTCCTTCCTCATTCTTAATCTCAATAAAACATGGGGAAAATGTCTTCCTCCCTCATCAAATACTGGAAAAAATGGCCTTAAAACCAGAAAATTAAATGAATTTTTTATTGTTTAATTATGCTGGGCAATCAAATAGCAAGAGGATTATAGTGACTGTTATTAATAGTTAATATGTAAATGTGCGCTGTCCAAAGCATTTCAAAGTAAAATTATCACAATTACAATGACAAGAGGTCCATGGGCCACATAGCTCACCCGAGTCACCTTAACCCTGATGTTGTGATTTTTTAAAGATTTTTTTTCAATTTTGATTCCCATGAAAATTGTTGACCCCATATTCAATATTGTGGCCCAACCCTAACACCAAAGGGTCACAACATTACCATGATAAAAGTTCACAAATCTTGGTATGAATTGCAAGGTATTGCCATAAGGAATCTAAATACAACACTTACATACGAAAGCCCTACCTTAAACAGGGGATGACTATATTAATATGATTAATATTGCTGTTTTATGAGATAATTTTTGAGAGATGCTTCCCAATATATTCTTACGTAAAATTCTTGATCCCTTATTGTCGCCCCACCCTACCCCCGGGGGTCATAATTTGAACAAAATTCATTAATCTGCACTACCTGAGGATGCCTGCATATAAATATCACAAATTATGGCCCTGCTGTTATTGAGATACACATTTTCCCAAACTTTCACCCCCTATTGTGGACTCACCCTACCCCAAGGGGCCATGATTTGAAGAAACTTGAATCTAAACTATGTCAGGATGCTTTCACATTAATTTCAACTTTTCTGGCCCAATGGTCCTTGAGAAAAAGATTTTCAAATGTCCCCACCCTATTTTTGCCTTTTATTGATTATCTCCCCTTTAGAGGAGGCATGACCCTTCATTTGAATAATTTATATCACTTTTACCCAAGGATAATCAATTTGCACCAAGTTTAATGAAATTGGCCCAGTGGTTCTGGAGATGGAAACATGAAAAGTTTACAGACAGGCAGACAGATGGGCAAACGACAGACAAAAGGTGATCAGAAGAGCTTACTTGACCTTTCAGCTCAGGTGTGCTAAAAATGGCATATTTAGATCTTTCAATATGAGAATTATCCCTATTGTACGATGTCTTTTTTTTCTTTGAGTTTTAGTTAAGCTCACTTTTCAGCCAGCCCTCCTTTGATGATGTCAGAAATGATGATGGGGTCCCCTGGACTGTCAGTCCCCGATATTGTGATCCCTAACGGTCCCCCACGGCGGTGAAGCTCCACAGTGTATACAACAGACTCATCACAACTCTCATCTACAATGAAGACAAAAACAACATACATATTCGAGTTGTCAGTTTACGAATTCAACCATTTCTTTCTTGTATAATTCATTTCTAAAAGGCCTAGTGACATTAAGTATTATGATATTGATACTAATTTTCCTGTTCTGTATATATAAGCTAAATTCGAATACTTGGACTATCAGCATCTAAGGAAACAGGTAATTTGATGCATTTCTCTATTAAATGATCAACAAAGTTTTACAACCAAGGTAATTTCAATTCCCCCTGTGCAGTTAATCTTTCAAGTCTTGACATTTACATGGCAATTACTGCAGGGGTGTAGTGATAATCAACTGATTTGTGCTGTATACAGGTTCACATTGTAAGATTCTCTTGTAAACAGATGTACTAATACATCAGAAAGAGAGAAAACTACTATGAAAAATAAACTCTTTGTTGTGTGAAATACATATACATGTACATGCACTTTCATGAAAATTCATTACGTAAGTTATAAAGTAATGGTTTGATTTCATTTTTATATTTTCAGCTCAATGAAGACATGAATAAGGACAAAAATATCCCACTCTCAATCCAAATTGAAGAATAAATCAATTTTGTGCAACATATACAGATAGAATTGCCAGTCATTGTCCATCATATGTGCTAAGGAATGTTCAAGTGAAGAATGAAGAAGTGAAGATAATGAACAATCCTGTATAAAGAATACAAAATTAAAAGTTTAAGAATTAAAGACCGAGTTTTTCGACCGGTCGGTTTACCTCAGGTAAGTTTAGTTGGGGGTGGAGCTAATTTTAAGCAGGTGTGAAGCCCCGAGGGAAGAATGGTAGCTTGTGTAAAGCTTCCTGAATACACGGGATGTTACCTGTGTTACCTGTACGTTTTCGTAAGATAAATCATCAGTGCAATTATTTTTCTTGTGCATGTTATTCAAAATATTGTTAAAAAAATTAATGAATCAAACATGTTAAAGCACGATAAATTTATTTTGTAATTGAGGATGTTAGCCATTGAAAAATTAGGCAGAAAATTCGTGCGTCTGCCAAACATATAGATTCCTACAAGAATCCCTTCGTACTGCGGCGGATTTTCTGGCGATATAACGATCATCGTCCCACACCCCACGATGACTCAACATAGTCCAGAATTTCTTATAGTTTTTTTTTCTGTTAGATTTATTTTTCAGGACGGCACACCGGGATTTTCTTGGCCACCAAAGTTGTCTGTGCGACTCTTCCATAACACACGACATACACCAATAGTCGGGACATTCAGTTCTTCCGGCATTTCCCTCAATAGCTGGTCCAGGCAAAGAGGGTACTTCCTCAGATATAACTTCTTCGGCATCCCAATCCTAACCATTGTATGCAAAAAGGGCCCTTACAGCCGATAATTTCCCTTCTGATAGAGTTGCAGTTACTTTTGTTGCCATGTTTCGTCATAAAATGACGCTGATAAAATTTCAACTGAATATAAACGGAATTTTAATGACGTATTTACTCATAATTAAAATTTTGATAATAATATATAAACACGACATTTCCAATGAGAGTCAGTACAGTCTCTTGAGCATAAAATCCATGTCCATGTAAATGATGTTCTAACCATCCATAATTATCTATCACACCTCTGCCTAAACACAACCCATCATAATTTATTATAATTGATGTAATTATATGTAAGATTTTCTACTCAATACATTATATTTTGTGACTATAGATAAAATACAAAGCCATAATTTTCTTATCAAAACTTTCTCTATTGAGCTGGCATACTACGCGGTAAACATCAAAAGATTTCACGGATGCCTCGATCGAGAGACGAGGTGGACAATGTATACACACGGATTAGTAACTAAATGTCCATCAATTTCTAGCATCCAATCTGAAGCTAAATTTCTCCTGATTGACAGGGGTTTACAGACCAGGTAAAATTGAAGGCGGTGCTTATTTCCTCGGTCTTTAAGAGTGTCGTTTTCAATCCATCCCAATTCACTAGTGTTTTCATTTGAAGCTGCTAATAATTCCTCTTCATTATAATCAGGCTCATATTGATACCCTTTGCAGTCAGATATGATCAGCTGCTTTCACTGAGGGGCAATTGCCGGGTATACGTCATAAGCAGATGGGATTGTGGGAAATATCTTAAAGAGCGATAACTTTATCTTGCAAAATGGCAGCCTCCAGCAGATGATGTGTAGCTATATTTAATAGCCGATTTCTACACAAGATTAAAATCAAATAGAAATAACCAGTGGAGTTAATTACTAAATATTTAGTATTTGAAATGTGAAAACATTATTTTATACCCTACGTTCCCTTTAAACTTAAAGAATATTAATGTTTTGCTCTGATTGCATGTATTTATAATTAAGCACAAAGCCATATGTAAGCTAAACTTTGGAATTACAGATAAAATATGCAAGTTTGGTGCAGCAGTACAGCTTAAATGGAGATTAAAATTTCATGTAATGATATTAATTATAAAGATCAATTTAGGTTTTAACAAATATATAAAATCCACTGATAGCTTTTCATATCTAATATATTAAGCAAGTAGTTGAAGTAATGACAATAGCGAGTTAAGCCAATATCTTGTTTACTTGATATTTTTATCTAAACATTTATATGGTTTTATTTTACAGTTAATAAACAAATTTTATTGTAAATGAATATTATAAAGTCAATGAAAAATGAAAATCATAAAAATGAACAGTACACACCATAAATGAAAAAATATTACAAGATTATCAGAATGTTTGGAAGAGTTATCTCCCGTAATGCCGCTCTTTATTCAAGTACGGGGAAAAATGGTGAGCAGACGCAACATGCATCATATATTGCATTAGGTGTGTGATTTCAGCAGTTTTTTTAACACTGCGTTTAGTGAATGCCATATATTTCAAATACTGTATATGAATGTAGGACGGCACTTGCGACTGTTACAATGCTCTGAACAACTTCCTGGACAATATGGTAAATATTTGGAAGTGCTGGGGCCATCCTTCTGATATTTAAAATTGTAATATTTCCGTGGACAATGGCATATTAAGACTAAGAATATATCAAAAGCATCGATCAAATTTTGGGTTACAATCTTTTAAAAAACACTAATGTCCATACTGATGAAAGACTTTACATAATATATGTTATATTCACACTATATGACTATTTTGGACCCTCCCTGGAGTCAGAGAAGTTTCACTGTATATTATTTGTATGGACACAAATCTAATGAATAATTCTCCTTTACAGTATGTACAAGTAAACTTTACTTATTTTCAAGGTTTCTTTTTGGTTACGTACCATTAGGATGTTCCTCCCGCCTCAGTTTGAGTTTTAGTATGTCCTCAGGCGTCTGTAGGAGATGCATGACATCTTCAATGGTCAGTCCATCTGTCCTGATGTCACTGACGGCCAGTAACCTGTCACCGGTCTGCACAGAACCACACCTAACAAAGGCAATGTAAAAAGATATCATACAAAACTACAGCTAACAAGGACAGTGCAAGATATCACACAGAACTACACCTAACAAGTGTAGTGTAAGATATCACACAGAACTACACCTAACAAGGACA